>NC_134362.1:90675745-90746629 GCF_048569485.1 Anomaloglossus baeobatrachus
TGCACCATCCGGCATGCTGCGCACTCCCAAGCGGATGGAGCATGATGGGGGGTGCGCAGCATGGCGGATGGAGCACGTTTGGGAGTGCGCAGCATGGCGGATGGAGCACGTTTGGGAGTGCGCAGCATGACGGATGGAGCACGTTTCGGAGTGCGCAGCATGACGGATGGAGCACGTTTCGGAGTGCGCAGCATGACGGATGGAGCACGTTTGGGAGTGCGCAGCATGCCGGATGGTGCACGATGGGGAGTGCGCAGTATGGCGGATGGAGCACGTTTCGGAGTGCGCAGTATGGCGGATGGAGCACGTTTGGGAGTGCGCAGCATGGCGGATGGAGCACGTTTGGGAGTACGCAGCATGGCGGATGGACCACGTTTGGGAGTGCGCAGCATGGCGGATGGAGCACGTTTGGGAGTGCGCAGCATGGCGGATGGAGCACGTTTGGGAGTGCGCAGCATGCCGGATGGTGCACGATGGGGAGTGCGCAGTATGGCGGATGGAGCACGATGGGGAGTGCGCAGCATGGCGGATGGAGCACGTTTGGGAGTGCGCAGCATGGCGGATGGAGCACGTTTGGGAGTGCGCAGCATGGCGGATGGACCACGTTTGGGAGTGCGCAGCATGGCGGATGGACCACGTTTGGGAGTGCGCAGCATGGCGGATGGAGCACGTTTGGGAGTGCGCAGCATGGCGGGTGGAGCACGTTTGGGAGTGCGCAGCATGGCGGATGGAGCATGATAGGGGGTGCGCAGCATGGCGGATGGAGCACGTTTGGGAGTGCGCAGCATTGCGGATAGAGCACGATGGGGAGTGCGCAGCATGGCGGATAGAGCACGATGGGGAGTGCGCAGCATGGCGGATGGAGCACGTTTGGCAGTGCGCAGCATGGGGGATGCAGCATGATGGGGAGTGCGCAGTATGGCGGATGGAGCACGTTTGGGAGTGCGCAGTATGGCGGATGGAGCACGATGGGGAGTGCGCAGCATGGCGGATGGAGCACGTTTGGGAGTGCGCAGCATGGCGGATGGAGCACGTTTGGGAGTGCGCAGCATGGCGGATGGACCACGTTTGGGAGTGCGCAGCATGGCGGATGGACCACGTTTGGGAGTGCGCAGCATGGCGGATGGAGCACGTTTGGGAGTGCGCAGCATGGCGGGTGGAGCACGTTTGGGAGTGCGCAGCATGGCGGATGGAGCATGATAGGGGGTGCGCAGCATGGCGGATGGAGCACGTTTGGGAGTGCGCAGCATTGCGGATAGAGCACGATGGGGAGTGCGCAGCATGGCGGATAGAGCACGATGGGGAGTGCGCAGCATGGCGGATGGAGCACGTTTGGCAGTGCGCAGCATGGGGGATGCAGCATGATGGGGAGTGCGCAGTATGGCGGATGGAGCACGTTTGGGAGTGCGCAGCATGGCGGATGGACCACGTTTGGGAGTGCGCAGCATGGCGGATGGAGCACGTTTGGGAGTGCGCAGCATGGGGGATGCAGCACGATGGGGGGTGCGCAGCATGGGGGATGGAGCACGATGGGAGGTGCACACCTCCCCCCAACACACACACACACGCGCACTGCACAACACACACACACTAGGAATCACAAACAACGCCCTACACAGACACCCACACACACAGACAACGCTGCACACACAAATATACGCACATACTGCACAACACACACATTGCTCAAAACATACCTCCCCCCAAAACACACCACACACACACAAACCGCACAACACACACACAACGCTACAGACACACAGCGCTCCACAAACAACGCAACACACGCAACACACATACAACACCGCTCTCACCCCCCGCGACACTCAGAACATGTACAGCGCCCTACACAAACACTTGGTAACTACACACAACAACATCTATATATATATATATGTATATATATATATATATATATATATATATATATATATATATATATATATATATATATATATATATATATATATATATATATATATATATATATATATATATATATATATATAACAAAAATCATACATGAACTACACAATACGTAAATTCTAGAATACCCGATGCGTAGAATCGGGCCACCTTCTAGTATATATATATATATATATATATATATATATTGTACTGTAGCATGCACACCTATTTTAAACTATAAAATGAGCTTTTCTATTGTTTTATCCTATTTATGAAAAGACTACTCCATAGCACAATTTTTTGGGTGGGAGTTTTGTTTCTGCAGCTTCTGTAGGTTTGCTTCAAATAAACTCTGTAGTTAGAGGTGGCAGTCATATTCTTTCCACCAATCTATTTTCTTTCTAGTTTTCCTTAGTAGCAGACGTAGCTAGCAGAATTTCATCATTAGATAATTTATCAAAGAGTAGTCTAAAAGCAAGCGATTTTAAACTGTCCTCCCAATGTTACTTGTGTGGAGACAATTGCATGACGGGCAGTACTATTATAGAACCTCTGTATAACGTCCCATGATTTTCGTGCAGAGATTCTGTTACAATTACTAATAGCTATGCACGATATTCACTGTGCCTCAGCAGCTGCGTCACCTACAGGCCCAATGTGAGATCAGGCAAGAGAGAATGAATGGTGGGACTCACCTACACACCACCTAATGTCAGATGAGGCAGGAGCATATCACTGGTGGGACTCACCTAATGTGAGATTGTGCAGAAGAGTATCACTGGTGGGACTCCCCTACACGCTAAGGCTATGTGCCCACATTGCGTTCTGTTCCTGCAGAAATTTCTGCAGTGATTTGAACAGCACACGTGCGCTTCAAATCGCTGCAGAAACAGTCCGTAATGAAAAGCCGATTTCATGCGCTCTGGATGCAGCCTCTCCCATAGACACAGCGGGACCTGCATCCAAAGCGCATGAAAAGTGACATGTTGCTTTTTAGAACGCAGCGCTTCGGCAGCAGCCGAAGCGCTGCGTTCTAACACGCAACAGGTGCATAGATTAGGCACAATTTTCATAGATTGTGCAGGGGAGGCAGGACGCATGCAGTTACGCTGCGGTGCAGAACGCAGCGTAACTGCATGAAAATACGCTACGTGGGCACATAGCCTTAGTGTGAGATCAAGCAGGAGCGAATCCCTAATTGGATACACCTACACGTCGAGCGTGAGATCAGGCAGGAGAGAATCACTGGTGGGACTCTGTATAGGAGAAGTCATTCTAACAGAAGGCACCCCAGCTTTAACCAAAACTTACATAAAAATCCGTAATAAGTAAACAAACAAACTGCTAGTGATTAGCTTTATGATATGCAAGTTAGAAAATTCCCTCTTGGCTGCGTTTGATGAATAGAAAAACAATTACTATTCCGCATAGAAACTAGACACCAACGTTAAAAATAATTTGTTTTCTGGGACTCACAAACAACAATCATAACGGCTATTAGTGGATAATACATGTTGACAGCAGACATCAACATTACACTACATGATGACATGTATACAGGTATTAATTCATTGCCAATCTTTAACCTAATGTTATCATTTATCAATGAACACAACAGTGGTATCTACAACCCACAATGTTTCACAGAGGTTAATCTGCTCATGATCCGATCAGTTTTTTGTGTGGCAGGGGCCAAAATTAATTATGCTCTTGTCCTACTGAAGACATGATACAAGGGCAGGCTTTTACTCAGGGGTGTTTAACCTTTTGATGTCTCTAGGCCACATTGAAAGAAGAGTTGTCTAGGGCTGCACAGGGACCTTTGGTCATGTGATCATTATGTCACCAAAGGTCCTTTTTCCCTTTGGAAGCAGCACTGATAATGCTAGTTCACCACAATGAGTGCAGTTTTTGTTTTTTTTTTTTGTTTAGCACAAATGGTCCGGTGACAAACCCTCCCATCACACCGGACGCCGAGTAAAGTTTAGTTGTAGCTAGTTATAAAGCAGACAGACACAGGACAGTGAGAAGGAAAATGAGGGACAAAACTGATATCTTGGTACAGACATTTTTTTTTTTTTTTTTACATATTCCTCAGTTTAAGAGTATGCTCACATTTGCATATAAAATCTGATGAGTGTAATGCGATGTTTTATCGGCTAGCACTCGCTCCAATGTTATGACTGAGCAATGTTGATCAGCAGGTTTATTTTTTATGACCAATAGCCTTGAGGAAGCGAGTCATTTGGTTCTATTTTCTGTGGTTGCCTCTCGTCTTGCGCTTTTCTATGTATGTTTTGATTGTATGTTAATGCCCACGATTTAGAACTGTGACCATTGTGTCTATTATACTTGTTTCTACTTATTCCAACATGGGCATATCAGCTGTTCTACAATTATACACTAAGGTGTGAATCCTGACATGCTATGTTACTGTGTCTAATAGTCTTTAAATGGAACCATTCACCAGGATTTTCGTTTATAACCTAAAGCCAGTGCTATACTGGCATTATCAGGCTGAGTCTATACATACCTTTAGTGGTCAGCTCAGATGTTTAGGTTTTGAAATCCAAGAAAGTAAAGTTTGTAAAATAAACAGCTTCTTGAGGGACAGCAGCTGAGGATCAGATAATATCTGGGGGGGGGGGGGGGGGTATTCAGAGTTATCCCCTCCCCCTGTTGAAATTAGCATAAGTATTATACAAACGATTCACTTTTTCTCTTCCAGGACCGGTGTGAGGTCATACCCATGTGACCAAAAGGGGGGGGGGGCCTCAGTTAACAGAAATTATTATTATTATTATTATTATAAATCTTTATTTCTATAGCGCCAACATATTCCGCAGCACTTTACAATTCAGGAGGTCTTATACAAACAAATAGCAGTTATAGAAAATACAATGATTAGCTTAAGGAAAAAAAAACAACCCTGCTCGTGAGAGCTTACAATCTACAATGAGATGGGGGATGGAAACAAGGTGCAAGTGCTTATTTACAATGACAATGAGATGGGGGATAGATAAGGGATGTCTTAACCAGTTGGCCAGAACCTTGAGATGCATTTGGGTGCAGTGGAGTTTGATGTGGAGTTATTTAAATTCAATTCGGCTAGGGAGTGTGATAGGGCGCCCTAAAAAGATGCGTTTTTAGGGAGCGTCTGAAGTGGAGTAAGTTGTGATTCATCCTAGCTTCTTGGGGTAGAGCGTTCCAGAGGATTGGTGCAGCTCGGGAGACGTCTTGGATCCGGGAGTGGGAAGTTCAAATTAGTGTGGATGTTAGTCGAAAATCATTTGCAGAGTGTAGAGAACGGGTGGGATGATAGACAGAGAGGAGGGTGGAGATGTAGGGAGGAGCCGCACTGTGGAGAGCATTGTGGTTGAGAGCAAGCAATTTGAATTGGATCCTGTGATATATAGGCAGCCAGTGCAATGACTGGCACAGAGAAGAGGCATCCGAGTAGCGGTTAGCCAGGTAGGTGGCTGCTGCATATATAGGAAGTGAAGGAAAGGTCGGTGTCAAGTATAACACCCAGACAGCGAGCCTGCTGCCTTGGAGTTATTGTGGTGCCACACACAGAGAGGGTGATGTTGGGTTTAGGGAGGTTAGAAGACGGAGGGAATAAAAGAAGTTCAATTTTGGAAAGGTTACGTTTCAGATAGAGTGCAGACATGATGCTGCAAACTGCAGTCAGACAGTCACTTGTGTTCTGTACTACAGTGGGGGTAAGGTCACGGGATGAGGTGTATAGTTGTGTGTCATATGCATAAAGATGGTACTGGAAGCCAAATCTACTGATGGTCTGTCCAATTGGGGCAGTGTAGAGGGAGAAAAGAAGAGGGCCAAGGACTGAACCTTGAGGAACCCCAACAGTGAGTGGAAGAGGAGCAGATGTGGAGCCAGCAAATGATACAATGAATGAGCGGCCAGAAAGATAGGAAGAAAACCAGGAGAGAGCGGTGTCCTTTAGGCCGATCGAATGGAGCATAGAGAGAAGGAGATGGTGGTCAACAGTGTTGAAGGCTGCAGAGAGCTCAAGAAGAATAAGCAGAGAGTGGTCACAGTTACGTTTTGCTGTCAGTAGGTCAATGGTCACTTTAACAAGGGCAGTTTCTGTTGAGTGTAAAGGGCGGAAGCCAGATTGTAAAGGATCTAGAAGAGAGAGAGGAGAGGTGATGTAGCGGGTGAATGTTGCTTTGTGGCATCAGATTTATTGGCTGAGGCCCTGCCCATTCTGATCACATGGCTATGACCTCACACAGGTCCTACTAGGTCGATTGTATCATACGTATGCCAATTCTAACAGGGGGAGGGGATAATTATGAATACCCCCCCAGATATTATCTGATCCTCAGCTGCTGTCACTCAAGAAGCTGCTGATTTTATAAACTTTACTTTCTTGGGTTTCAAAACCTAAACATCCGAGCAGACAACTAAAAGGTATGTAGAGAATCAGCCTGATAGTGCCAGTATAGCACTGGCTTTAGGTTCTATACGAAAATCCTGGTGATTGGTTCCCTTTAACTATGGTCTTTGTAACTTGCCAAATTTGTGTACGAATAAAACATTTAACTTTATTAAGCATGTAAAGCTCAATTTTTTCCTCCTTTTTGCAAATATTTGTTAATGTGTGGAGTTGATTTTTTGACATCTAAGACAGTTCATCTTATTTTTCCATGGCTTATTTTTCAGTTTAAACATGTAAAATAAAAAAAAAAAATTAGACTGTACTTGGATGTCAGAGTGCAGTCTGATATACACAGAAACAGTTACTCTTCCATCTCTGGATCATATACAAGTGTTTGACGGACACAATGGCGGGGACTATGGGGACATTTATAGGAATCTACACAAAAATACACTTCTGAGGGTGAGATGGAGCACACAGAGACAGGCAATGGAGAAACTGTAGAAGTTAACTTCCCCATCTTCTCCGCATTGGCGATCCAATTCTCGCACGTGAGAGAATCAGATCGAGATGAATGACACTTGGCTAACGCTAGCTGCTGAGTTTGAGCCGAGTGTCATTAGCATATCGTATCAGATTCTCTCACTTCGGATGCTATACATCAGTGTGACCATGGCTTTAATTGTAATAGGAGACCAAACCGGATCACTGGAAAGGAGGGAAATAAAGTGCTATATGCTTGATTTTTCAGCACTTTTTACGCTTTGTGATCTTTAAAAGCTGGGTTCACATAAACATTCTGGGTTCTCCATTTACTTTACTAAAGGGAAACAGACTCTAAATGTTAAAACTTTGAACTCAACCTATTTACCTAAAATTTTCTTCCACTTTGCAGGACATAATGTATAAGATCACATTATTGTTCATGAATAAAATGGATCAGCTTTCAGAAGGCTTTTTTTTTTAAGAAAAAAAAAGTTAGACATAGTTATGACAATGGATGGTACATTCATAGATTTACAGTATACTAGTAAATATAATTATACGTCTTGAACCTTTCAGCACCGCTGACTGTCTGAACGGGATCCTAATGGCTTCCCTCTCTGATTTGTTACAAAAAAAGACCAAGGCAAAAACGGACAGCTCTTTACTACAAAAAATGCAGAGTATGGTAAATCTGATTAAAACTGGCACATAAAATAGGACATAAGTAGAGTTAGGCGCGGTTCTAGGTTCGTGGTTCTCCAGTTCGCGGCTCGAGTGATTTTGGGGGCTGTTCTAGATCGAACTAGAACTCGAGCTTTTTTGCAAAAGCTCGATAGTTCTAGATACGTGCGAGAACGGTTCTAGCAGCAAAAAAAACAGCTAATTCCTAGCTGGCTTTCCGCTGTAATAGTGTAAGTCACTCTGTGACTCACACTATTATGAAATTTCAGTGTATAGTGTGCGGGAACAGCGCCTTTAAATCACTGCTGTATGGATAATGGCGATCGCCATTTTTTTTTTTTTTTCCCTTGTCTTCCTTCCCTAAGCGCGCGCGTGTAGTGGGGAGGGCCAGCATGTCAGCCAATCCCAGAAACACACACAGCTAAGTGGACTTTTAGCCAGAGAAGCAACGGCATGTGTGATAGGATGTCCATGTCACATGTCCCTGCATTATAAAACCGGACATTTTCCTCCAGGACGCCATTATCTGCCTTCTGCGTCCTTGGTGTCAGACATCACTGGCGCAGCTCCGTCCTGAGTCCTATCGCCGATACTGCTGTATGTGCTCCATACACAGCGCTGGACAGCTTAGGGAGAGCACTTTCTATCAGTCCTTTTAAGGGCTCGTACCGGCAGGGTCAGAGCCATAGGTGACAGGTCCTGAAAACCGAGTTTAACAGCTACACAAGATGACAGCGTCTGTGTAGCTAAGGTCAGGGATTTCCTCGCTGCATTTCCCCATTAGGAGGGAATAGAAAGGCAGGCTTCCTTTCCTCTACCCAGACCCACAACCCTGGCACTGTACCCTCCTGTCCTCTGCACACTCAAACTCATAACTAAGCCATTATACTAGAAAACACTGAGTGTACCTAGTGGCATCCTAAACGTGGCTATTGGACTTCTGTATTGTCCCAGTAGTGCACAGATATTTGCAGCACCTCTGCCTGCATTGCACACTCAAACTGATAGTTACTAAGCCATTATACTAGCAATTTATGCTGCCAGTTTAAGGGCCGTAGTTGCATTGTCAGGGATATTTATTCTTTATTATTCTGCGGTTAATAAAGCTAGACCACCGCTGCAATCTACACCACCTCTCAATTTTTACTACCACATTTTCAGTGCACAATCTTGTTGCAATCAACATGAGTGGCAAAATGACAGATGCTGGTGGAAAGGGGAAGAGGCGTGCTGGAAAAGGAAAAAAAGGGTTTGTCCGTGGGGAAGGTGGCAAAGCTCCATTATCATCTGCTGAAGATAGACCATCTACCAGCAAAAGTAAGATGTCTACTACTTACCGTGGACAATCCGATGTGCTCGCTTTTTTACGGACACGAACAACAGGAACAAAGGTAGATGATGGCCAAAAAAGGAAAATGCTTGAATGGATCTCAAGTGGTCCAAAAAGTGCCCTCTCAGCCACTTCAAGTACCGCATCCAAAAAACACCAGTCCTCTGAGTTGTCATCCCAATCAAACTTGCTTTCTCCCAGCTCTGAAGTCTCCCATCAGCCCTGCACAGTATGGTGGAACTGAGATGGCTGAGTCTGCAGAGCTGTTCAGTCACACTATAGCCTGGGAATCAGAGGTCTGCTCCCAAGCTACAGTGAGTACAGACCAGGAAATGGTCTGCACTGATGCCCAGAACCTTTGTGACTCAGATTCAGGCCGTGATGACCAAGTTTCTGAGCATAATGTTGACCCTTTGTGACAAACTGTAACACCTGTGGTTATAGACAATGAGGAACATACTGATGAAGATGAGACGCAGATACCCGATTGGGATGACAACTTAAATATTCGGTCAGGGCAAGAAGAGGCTCGGTCTGAGGGGGAGGGGAGTGCAAACACAACAATTGATGATGAAGTTCTAGATCCCACCTACTGTCAACCCCCAGTCAGGCACTCGAGGAGGTCAACAGAGGCGGTGGAGGAGGATGCAACCGACGAAAAAGTTACCTTGCGCCTTCCTGGACAGAGTCGGAGCACTGGTAGCACGTCTACAACTGCATCCTCAGCCACCACTCTGCCTCTGAGCACTAGTCGGGGGGGCTCAGCAGGTCGCATGCCCTCTAAGCCTTGCCTAGCCTGGTCCTATTTTGACATAGAAAAAGATCGCCCAAATTATGTGATCTGTAAAATTTGTCGTGATTCTGTTAGTAGAGGTCAAAACCTCAGCAGTTTGACAACTTCTTCCATGAATCGTCACATGAATAAATATCATAGGTCCCGGTGGGAAGCTCACCGTGCTGCAATGCGGCCTAGCGGAGCGAACCATCCACGGCCTGCCCCTTCCAGTGCATCCGCGCGCTCTTCATCTTCTAGGACTGTGGGGACAGCTGTCACACCTGGTTTTCCACACACAACTTCCACCACTGTAACCGCAACAGGCACTTTGCTTGGTAGGTCGTCAGTTGGTTTGGAAGGGGAAACAAGTGAGTGTGTACAGCTCTCTCAGACATCGATAGCACCAACGTTGGATGAAGGCAACATCATGTCTCCGCCTGCACTTTCCTCACAAACCTGCATTTTTCCAGGGACACCCTACTCAACACCGTCTACACACAGCAGCCAGATCTCTGTCCCTCAGATGTGGTCAAATAAAAGGCCACTTCCTGCGACCCATGACAAAGCTAAGAGGTTGACTCTATCCCTCTGTAAGCTCTTGGCTACCAAAATGCTGCCTTTCCGCCTAGTGGACACACAGGATTTTAGAGACCTTGTGTCTGTCGCTGTGCCCCAGTACCAGATACCTAGTCGCCACTACTTCTCTGAGAAAGGTGTGCTCGCGCTACACCAGCATGTCGCATACAACATCACCGCTTCCTTGAGAAACTCTGTGTGTGAACGGGTGCATTTCACCACCGATACTTGGACCAGTAAGCATGGACAGGGACGTTACATGTCGCTGACTGGGCACTGGGTAACTATGGTGATAGATGGTGAAGGGTCTGCTGCACAAGTCTTGCCGTCCCCACGACTTGTGTGTCAATCCTCTGTCTGTCCAAGTTCCGCCACTGTTTCTGCCTCCTCCACCTCATCTGGGTCCTCCACCTCCGCTCCAAGCCTGCCTGGTTAGGCCACCAGTGTTCTCACTGCGCAGAAGGAATCACGCACCCCTCATTACTATGCTGGCAGCAGAGCGCAACGGCATCAGGCGGTCTTTAGCTTGACATGTCTTGGGAATAGGAGTCACACAGCTGAGGAGTTGTGGTCAGCTCTGCGGTCAGACTTTAATAAATGGTTGTCTCCACTCAACCTGCAGCCTGGTAAGGCAGTGTGCGACAATGCTGCAAACCTGGGTGCGGCCCTTCGCCTGGGCAAGGTGACACACGTGCCTTGTATGGCTCACGTGTTGAACCTTGTCGTCCAGCAATTCTTAACACACTATCCCGGCCTAGATGGCCTTCTGACCAGGGCACGAAAACTGTCTGCTCACTTCCGCCGTTCAACCGCCGCAGCTGAGCGACTTGCATCTCTCCAGAAGTCTTTCGGCCTGCCGGTTCATCGCCTGAAATGCGATGTGGCGACACGCTGGAATTCGACTCTCCACATGTTACAGCAACTGTGGCAGCACCGCCGAGCCCTGGTGCAATACGTCATGACGTATAGCCTGGGCCAACGAGATGCAGAGGTGGGGCAGATCACCCTGATGGAGTGGTCTCAGATCAAGGACCTATGCACCCTTCTGCACAGTTTCGACATGGCGACGAATATGTTTAGCGCTGACAATGCCATTATCAGCATGACAATTCCAGTCATTTACATGCTGGAGCACACGCTAAACACTATTCGGAGTCAGGGGGTGGGACAACAGGAAGGGGAGGAACTACAGGAGGATTCATATACGCAAGGGACAAAAACATCACCAAGGTCCAGACGTTCATCATCACCAACGCAGCAGGCATGGGACCATGGGGGACAGGGATCAACAAGGGCGCATAGTAGCAGGCGAAATGTTGAGGAAGGTGCAGGAGAACATGAAGAAATGGAGGACGAACTGTCCATGGACATGGAAGACTCAGCAGATGAGGGAGACCTTGGTCAAATTTCAGTTGAAAGAGGTTGGGGGGAGAGGTCAGAGGAAGAAAGAACGGGTAGCACTTCTATGCCACAAACACAGCGTGGACTTGGTCCGCATGGCTGCGCAAGACACATGAGTGCCTTCTTGTTGCACTACCTCCAACATGACCCTCGTATTGTCAAAATTAGAAGTGATGATGACTACTGGATTGCCACACTATTAGATCCCCGGTACAAGTCCAAATTTTGTGACATAATTCCAGCCATAGAAAGGGACGCACGTATGCAGGAGTATCAGCAGAAGCTGTTACTCGATCTTAGCTCGGCTTTTCCACCAAACAACCGTGCAGGTGCAGGGAGTGATTCTCCCAGTTGTATCTTGACAAACATGGGACGGTCTCGTCATCTTCAACAGTCTACCCATACCAGTAGGACTGTATCTGGTGCTGGTAACAGCAGTTTTATGGAATCTTTTCATAATTTTTTTAGACCCTCCTTTGCAAGGCCACCAGAGACAACAAGTCTGACACATAGTCAACGGCTGGAGAGGATGATACAGGAGTATCTCCAAATGAACATCGATGCCATGACTTTGCAAATGGAGCCTTGCTCCTTTTGGGCTTCAAATCTAGAAAAATGGCCAGAGCTCTCCAGTTACGCCTTGAAGATTTTGTCGTGTCCCACTGCCAGCGTTGTCTCTGAACGTGTCTTCAGTGCTGCTGGGTGTGTGCTGACAGATAAACGCACGCGTCTGTCCAGTGACAATGTGGACAGACTAACGTTCATCAAAATGAACAAGTCATGGATCCACCAGGAATTTACTACCCCTGTGTCATCCTGGGGAGAGTAAATGCTTGTGGATTTGGAATGTTCTTGATGCAAATCAAAACATACTGTTTGCAACTAGGGCACAAGTGCTGCCACTGAATGGGTGGGTGTGTGTGGGGCACAATTTTTGGAAAAAAAGTTAGACTCCGCTTGGAGTAACCCTTGCTTGCTGTGTTTTTTAAAAATGATCCAAGATGAACAGAGCTTGGATCAGGAAAGACTTTGCTACCTACCCCGGTGTCATCCTGGGGACGGTTAAGTATGGCGTATTTTTGAATGTGCTTGATGCAAATCAAAACATCCTGTTTGCAACTAGGCCACAAGTGCTGCCACTGATAAGGTGTCTGGGTGGCCCAATTTTTTGAAAAAAGGGAGACTCCGCTTGGAGTAACCCTTGCGGTGTTTTACATGATTTTAGAAGGGCGTGCCATGCCTATATCTGTGTCTCGTCCTCTTTTTCCTCGTAACGCTGTTTTGTTTTCACATGAGAATTTGTCCTTGTCACTTTCCCATGTGTTTGTGTTGTGAGTTGTTTGTCACCTTTTGGACACCTTTGAGGGTGTATTCTAGGTGTTTTATGTGTTTGTGATTGCCTGCCATTGTTTCCTATGCAGTTCGAGTTCGGTTCGTCGAACGTTCGATGAACCGAACTCGAACGGGAGCTCCGTTCGGCGAACCGACCTCGAGCCGAACCGCGACCGGTTCGCTCATCTCTAGACATAAGTGTAATGTGCTAAAATATTAATATTCAAACACCCCAGAAACGTGTCAAATGTTTTCTTGGATGAGTGGTGAGGAAAAAAAAAAGAAAAAAGAAAATTTTTTTCTACAACTTTCAAGCAGGCTTCTCATCTGAGCTCTTTTCGTGAGAAATCAGAAAAAAGGTGAGTTGTCTAGTAGTCTGAGTTCTGGCCTGTGACCATCATAAGGAATATTCGGATTGTCAGCTGTGTACCCAGGCAGACTGTGTAAATGCAGAGGGTGAGAAACATAAAACTGTTTAGGCATACATGTAGACACTTTGGGCCGAGTCATCAAAGCTTTTACACCACACCTCTAACATAAAAAGCTATAATGTTTTGGCGCACCATGACACTACACTAACATTTTGTGCCTTTGGAAGTTTCACGCCATATTTGCTCAGATCAGGCAAAGTGGATAGGACAGAGGCATGACAACATCAAAGCATCCAATTCTTGAATGGTCATGTTCATTACCCCTCAAATCTTACTACAGTTGCCAACTGGAGTAAGATATGTGGCGAGGTGCAAATGGAGGCGTTGGGGACTTTTCAGACTCTGATTCCATAAAGGGAAGGTATCGTCAAAAAAAAAAAAAAAAAAAAAGTTCTATAACTGAAAAAATGTAAAGTAATAATGTTTTAATGTTTTGTTTAAATATTATTGTTTTTAATTGAGCAAAATATAAAAAAAAATTAAAAAGTTTGATATTTTCCACTGTTTAACACTAGGGGGAGCAGCTGCTGAAATCCTACAGAAATCTCACTGTATAAAAAGCTCACATTACAGCCTGCAGTAAAGTGGGCGGAGTCTGCTCTCCTGTGTGTGATGTCACGCCTCCCTTCTCCCAATCTGAGTGTTTACAACAGATAACAGAGAATGACATGTAGGGACATAGTGCAGAGCCATTTTGTTGATGACCACAAATGTCTAAAGTGTCACCAAGGACAGCAGGAGTATCACACAGGATAGGATTAGATACACGGCTCAGCAGACAGTATCACACAGGAGAGGATTAGATACACAGCTCAGCAGACCATATCACACAGCAGAGGGTTAGATACACAGCTTTGCAGACATCACACAGGATAGGATTAGATACACAGCTCACCAGACAGTATCACACGATAGGATTAGATACAAAGCCCTGCAGACAGTATCACACAGGAGAGGATTAGATACACAGCCCTGCAGACAGTATCACACAGGAGAGGATTAGATATGTAGCTCAGCAGACAGTATCACACAAGATAGGATTAGATACAGAGCTGGGGCTTGGGAGAATGGAAGGAGGGGGTGTCATTGGAGACGGTAACGGCGGGGGGGGGGGGGGCGACGGCAGTAGCTAGGGCAGAGCAGGGGCTGGGGAGAACGGAGGGATGGGATGTCATCGGAGACGGTAACGGGGGGGAGGAGAGGGGAGGCGGTACCTACTCACACATCCCGGCGGTTGACAGGGGTAAAGTGGAGCAAACAGCACATGTTGTGAGCTCCACAATAATGGCGCTGATGTCCTCCCTCTGCTGTGATCTGGACAGCCCAGGGTGTGCGTCCAGGTCACAGCAGACGCCCACTGTAACGTTACTGAAGGGGTCGGATTCCTACTACTGTTCTCTATGCACAGGGGCTGCCATAAAGAAATGAGTTACGGTCATTACACACAGCAAATCCAGCATGGCAGCCCCCAGTGCCTCAAGTAAAATAAGAATTAAATAAAAACTAAATAAGCTGCGATTTTCATTTTGTATTAGAAATACTTTATTTCATAATCACTATTTTTAACCCCTTCATGACCGGCCGATTTTTCGCCTTTTTTTTCCGCCACTCTTTTTCTGAGAGCCGTAACTTTTTTATTTTTCAGTCAATATGGTCATATGAGGGCTCTTTTTGCGGAACGAGCTGTACTTTTAAATGAAACCATCAGTTTTACCATATAGTGTACTGGAAAACGGCAAAAAAATTCCAAATGCAGAAAAATTGCAAAAAAAGTGCGATAGCAATGTGGTTTTTGAGATATTTTATTCACTGTGTTCACTATATGGTAAAACTGATGTGTGGGTGTGATGCCTCAGGTCAGTGCCAGTTCGTAGACACCAAACCTGTATAGGTTTACTTTTATATAAGGGGTTAAAAAAAAACAAAACGGACGTTTGTCCGAAAAAAGTGGCGCACGTTTTATGCCATATTCCGTGACCCATAGCGTTCTCATTTTTCGGGATCTATGGCTCAGTGATGGCTTATTTTTTGCGTCTCGAGCTGACGTTTTTAACGATACCATTTTTGCGCAGATGCTACATTTTGATCGCCTGTTATTGCATTTTGCGCAAAAGTTGTGGCGACAAAAAAACGTCGTTTTGGTGTTTGGAATTTTTTGGCTGCTACGCCGTATACTGACCAGATTAATTTTATATTTTGATAGATCGGGCGTTTCTGAACGCGGCGATACCAAACGTGTGTATATTTTTCATTTTTTTTAACCCTTTACTTTTCGATGGGGCGAATTGGGGGTGATTTGAACTTTTAGTTTTTTTTTAAATTTTTTAAAAACTTTTTTTTAAAACTTTTTTTTTATTTTACTAGTCCCCCTAGGACTATTGCGATCAGCAATCCGATCGCTCTGCAGTATCTGCTGATCACAGCTACACAGCTGTAAACAGCAGATACGCTCTCTTTCTCTTTTGCTGTGCCGCTGGCACAGCGAAAGTGAAAGCAAGTCATGTGTAGTACAGGAGTCATCACATGACCCTGTGCTACCATGACAACTATCGGAAGTCACGTGATCGCGTCACGTGACTTCCGGTATCGGGCGGTAAGTAAATGTTTACCGCGATCGCGCTTATAATGGCGCTGTCACGTATTGACAGCGCCATTTAAGGGGTTAATCGGCACGAGCAGATAACGATTCTGCTCGTGCCTAGCAGGCACACATCTCAGCTGTGAAAATCAGCTGAGATGTGCGCCGTTCGCGGCATGCTGCCGCCGGAGGACCGCGGGCAGTAACATTATGACATTTAGGACGTAATTTTACTGCCCGCGGTCGTTAAGGGGTAATTACAAAAATAAAAAAACGAGACACCTTCTCTTTAAGAGGCGTGCGGCTCTTAATAAATCAAGAGCACCATCCTCCAGCACACTCCCTCTTCATAACAGGAGTGAATAACACCAGTCTTGATAAATCGGGGTCACATGTTCCAAGTAAAGGTGCAACAACGTGAAGAGAAAATATATTGGGAATGAAAACCTGGAAATGAAATGGGAGCACCAGTCAAATGAAAATCGACCACGATTATAAGAGTCTTACAGAAAATATTGAGCAAAACTACTGTCATTTGTTGAAAATTCACATTGCAATACAGTAAAGTAGGTTATACTATATTAAGCTATTTTTTGAGCAACTTTTACTAAAATTGGACAAAATCTGAAACGTTTACTTAGAGCAGGCTGTCGTCCGTAAGAAATAGGATAGAGGGAATCGCCAAGATTAAAATACTTCAGTGCTTTTGTTGACAGGTAAAATCCATACAGTTATGCTGGATATTAAATATGGTTCTTTAAATATGGACTAATGACCGCAGTTTAACAGGTGGCCGAAGGGTTGCAATTTCCGTGTAAAGTCCACCTTCCGTTACAACATCTTGAACCAATTAAGATTGAGAACTAGCTCCCCAGAAGGTGCAACTAGGTCTATATAAATCCTCATTTTAATTGGGGTGTTTGTTATTTGGGAGCTTTTTTGTTTTTTCCCTAAGATGGGAAAACAGATGTCGTTTACTCAGAATGACTCGGTTGCGTTTTGTTTTGCTGTGAAGCTAGACTTGTCACCACATTACTATATTGTTCCCGTAGAATTAAGTGGGGATAAAGATCTTTGGGTATCAGGTTACGTAGCTTATAGCCTTCCATAAAATTAAATCCATGTGTGATATATGTCGTGGGACACAAAACAACGTTCTGTATCTTTAAAGTTTGAGAAGTCAGTCCAAAATGCAGCCGACTTATTACTGTGGTCTATGCTGGATGGAATATCTTAAGGGCCTGAGTCATTACACTTTTAGGTCAGTATTCTGACATAAGAAGCTTTGATAAGTCGCAACATTTTGGCGCAATTCAAGACTGCACTAATAATTTCAGAGTTTTAGAACTCACATTTCTACCCAGCTCTGACAAAATTGGCGGAGCGGAAGCTGGACAGGGGCGTAGTGACCACCACTCGTGAAATCGTGATTAGTAGCATCATTTGCTATGTCAGGGGCTGGAGTAGGATTTTTGGCAAGATGCACACAGAGGTGCATGCCACTTCACCAATTCTTTTGAGTCATGAAGAGATAGATGCCAGTTTTAATGAATCAGCGCCTAAGTTTACACTATGCATTAGATAACTTACATGGTATCACAAAGTTGTTACAAAATTTGTGGGGTTTTTTTTTGCATGAAGGAACTGCTTAAGAACAAAGTGATTGGGCATAAGGAAATCTAAAAGTCTTACCTGTTGTCAGCAGTTTTTACTGTACCACTTTTCGGATTTTTCCTCTCCTTATTTCAGACATCGTTTGACTTGTCTCAAACGATCATTGTGAACGCTGTGTCTCCTGTCTGCACACTGACACTGGATGATCGCAGTGGCACATTCAGTGTCAGTGCAGGTGCGCTGTGATTACTCATTCAAGGAGCCAGATATCTGCGTGCACTCCCAGCCATAATGCCAGCACTCTTAGATTGTCATTTGTGGTGTTGGAGCATGCCGAGCTGCTCCAGTTCATGGTCAGAACATACCACAGTTCCTAGCCAGGGTGTATGCAGATTGCAATGTAAAGGCTCACAGCTCTTTCTTTCTGTGAAGTAACAGATTTCACTGCCTGTTTTATCACAGGAGCAAGTATTTCTGCTGAATCTCCAGTCTTCTGTTCAAATACAATAAGCATAAAGTATTTTTGCCTATGGTGACACTAAGTAGAAAAATGAGTTGTGTGTTCCACTGCGACAGGTCATTGCCCCCACAATAGCTCTGCAACAAGCAAGTTGGACTAAACTAGACTTTCTGCAATGGTTTTATGCATGAACATTGTAATATTTTTTTTTATAACATCAGTTCCAATACCTCATTACAAACAGACTGTTATGGTAAAATAACTCTCCCTTCATAGACAGGTGCTATAATCTGGCATAAAAGGCAGGGGTTGGCAACTTTTTTTTTTTTATTGACGACCTATCATTAGGATAGACCATCAATATCTGATGGGTGGAGGTGCAACATCCGGCACTGCTGCCAATCAGCTGTTCACTGGTGCTGGATGAATGTGGTCAGTTGTAGAGCAGAACTAAACCACAACATAAACGGCATAGTGGCCATTGGCCGGGTTGTGCACATCTTTACCCTATGGATTCAATTATGGGGCAGATGTGCAGTACATGGCTGTGGCCACTATACAGTTAATGGAACTGTGTCGCTAAGTGACTAATCACAAGTGGCCACTGCTGACATCAGAAACAGCTGATTGGCAGGGATAGTGTGCGTTGCACTCCCATCAATTAGATATTGAAGACATCCTAAGGGTAAGGCCATCAATATAAAGATCCAGGACAACCTCTAAACTAGGTCTAGGAAATATTAGGGGTTTTTCCAATTTTGGTTATTCGAGTGTTTTTTTAAAATGTTTACTTGCATTTCTAGTTTTGCAGAAGTTTACTTTCAATTTCCAGAAAAACACAAGAACTAAAGCAAAAAAATAAAATAAAAATCAGACTCTTCGGTATTAATCATATATTCAGTGCTGCTCAAAGAAATAAGATATAATGAGAACTGCGGGGATGGTAATCTGGATGCTTCTCTGATATTTAGGAGAAACTTACTTTCTTGTCCAGTACAAGACTCGACAGCGGACATGACGCTTTCGTTAGGTTCTGAGGTGTCTACAGACTGTTCATGACACGGATTCTCTCCACCTACAAGAAAAGTACATTGTTACATTACATTCCTGATACGTGAATATATCAATACTGCAACATCCACCTTCAAAGGCTTCACATGGAGTTGAGAGAGTACCATAATATTTATATTCGCGATACTCGTAACGAGTACTTTGTAATACTCGCGTATTCGTTCCGTCTCCTGGACTCAAACAGAAAATTAGTTGCATTTCCCATTGACTTGCATTGGGGAACCGTGTACCATACACTAAGTTTTTTAACTGCATGAGAGGACCAACGTAGAGAAATACTTTGGCGTAGTGTTGGGGCTCTGTTGCATTGATCAATTCAGTAGCTAAATTTCTCTTGATTCATATATTCATGGCAGTAATGCAGGTTCCATTTTTCACATTTCATTCTTACATATAGCTATTGAATTTTTCATGTCAGTATTCACACAGCAGTTTCTGCTATTACATGTATTCCCCTTACATAGTCACTGGTGTGCATACCTTATCTCCATATAAAAAACGTCTCAAAACCGTGGCAAAAATGCGTCAAAACTGCAGGTACGGTTTTACCACGGTTTTTGACGCGGGTGTGGTATTCTGCCAGAGGATGCAGATTTTTCTTAAGAAAAGTCTATTTTCTAGTGCACACATAGCATTAAGGCTCCTTTTCCAGTTAGCTTGTGCTCTTCGATGAACACTTCCATCAGGTTTTCTACCAAAAGTGTGATTCAGACAAAACTTCCATGAACTATTCACCATAGTGAGACAGGAGGAGTCACTTTGGCCTCTGTTCTGAAGGTGTTCCATATTTTTAGGCACGCATGCAACTGTGTTGATCACACTTTTGTGTAGTAAATAGACAGACGCTGCCAGAACAGATGCCAGATCAAGTCCATGTGCCCATTATAGTGAATGGATTTGTCTGACACAAAGGCATATGTGAACAGAGTCTTAGGCCCTATGCGCACACTGCTTTTTTTGCAGCGGATTTGCTTCAGGATTGGTGCAGTTTTTGTTCATACGCTTTATGCAGTCCTTCCCCAGCAAAGTCTATGAGAAATCCAAAATGCTGTGCACACGTTGCTTCTTTTTTCCTTACAGATTTTGCAGAGTTTCTGCAGCAAAAAGAAGTAGCATGTGACTTCTTTTCTGCGTTTTGCCATTGACAATGTTAAAAAAAACGGAGGGGCAAAAACGCAGTAAAACTACACCAAAATGAGGTAAAAACTAATGTGTTTATGGAGCGTTTTTTCCGCAGGGAGGTGCGTTTTTTACTGGAGAAATAAATCGCAGTGTGCGTACATAGCCTTAGGCTAAGTTCACATTTCCGCTAAAATGTATCAGTCTTAATCCGCTGCTATAGTAAACAATGCTATCCGCTTAGCGGATTCCGTTGTGTCCCATAGACTTGCATTAGTGGCGGATTGCGACTGATGACCCTGCGTTGCGTCTGCTACGTCGCGGTCCGTCGTTTTTTGACTGACCGCTGGGCGGGGAGCAACGCAGAATGTAACGTTTTTCTGGCCTTCAAAATTGACGCACCACGCAGGAATCCGCCACAGTCCGTCACGCTTGTAATGTATGTCTATGGTGCTGGATTCCGTCGTAATCAGTCTTACGACGGAATCCAGGGCTGGATTCAGTCATGCTCTACTGAGCATGCCCAGCAGGTTTGGCACACCCACTGGGCTGTCCCAAACACAAACGGATCATGACTGATCCGTCAAAAAACGGACGCACAGCGGATGCAACGGACCAGTTTTTTTTCACAGGATTCCTGTGAAAGGAATCCTGTGAAAAATACATCCGTTGCATCAGTTGACAACTTAAAAACGACTGATCCATTGCTGACGGACCTAACGGATTTAAAACAACGGAAGTGTGAACCTAGCCTTATACTGTGATTTATGGAAGGCATATACTGTAGGTTTATAACAGCTTTATGCCTCAGGTCAGTGGTTACATTGAAACTAATATTTTATTTATATATCTATCTCGATATCCATCTATATATCCATCTATCTATATCCACCTATCTCCATCTATATATCTATCTATATTTATTTTTTTTTACAGTGTTTGCACATTAAGGCTATGTGCACACAGTGCCTTTTTTATGTAGATTTGGTGCAGATTGTGGCCCATATCTGCATATTTATCTTTATGCCAGCAATGTCAATATGAATTCTGAAATGTTGTGCACATGTTGTTTATTTTATCCTTGCAGATTTGTTGGAGAAAATAATCTGTAGCATGTCAATTTCTGGTGCATTTTTCTTTTTTTCAATTTAGCAGTTTCACTCATTGACTTTATTATGAAAAACACGATACAAAAAACATACCAAAAATGCATGCGTTATTTTGGTGTGTTTTTCTAGAAGGTGCAGATTTGATGCAGAAAATTGCTGCACTCTACTGCAATGTGCACATCTGGCCTTAAAATATTTCATATTTTTTTTAAATATATTTCCATCACCATATTCTGAGAGTTTTAACTTATTTGCTGGCTGACAGATCTGTAAGAAGGCTTGCTTGTTGTTTTTTTGTAGGTTGTGCTTACGTTTTTATTGGTACCATTGCTGGGTTTCCCAACATTTTTATAAACTTTCTAATTTCTGTTGTAATTAACCATAAAAGTGTTGCGCTGTGGGTGCCTTGCCCCTCCCTGTTAACCCCGCACACTCCCCCACCCAAGTTAAAAGGAAAACAAACAAAAAAATAAAAAAAAATAAAATACAGGTTTATTTTTGCATGAAAATTAAACGCTAAAATGTGAGGTTATACAAAACAAAAAACACTAAGAAAGTCTCCTAAAATACTTACATATATGTAATATATCATATGTTTACAATTGCTTTGCTACTTTAAATAGGTTTTAAACTTCAAAGTGCTTCTCTGGTGAAAAGATGGGATAGATGAGAATTTGTGCGGGTCACAGTGAACAGACCCTCAGCGATCAACAGATTGGCAGAATGGGGAATTGTATCTCCGTTAAAAATGGGGCAACAATGTGCGAGACCAACTTGCAGTCCAGTTCTCTATGGGGCTGAGAAGTGCCAAGCTCAGCCTTCCCCTGTAGCCGCACGGAGAATAAATGAATGAACAGTCCGGGGTCTGGATCTCCTGATGGCTATGCCATTTTGTAACAGGGATAAAGTTTCCCGTTGATGATAAAAATGACACAATCTGCTGATCACTAAGTAACACTTCTCTCTGTATACACACATATAGAAAGAAAGCCGTCAGTCACTAATAGGGCCGCTAACCGGACCAAAAACACCAGAAAGAGCAGAAGTTTCAGTGATTAAAAATAATGTCAGGTTACACTGAATCTCTTCTCACAAAACTGCATCAATCCATCCGCTTAGCTTCCCCCGCTCTATAACAAGGTGCCTGCAATTTTGTGGTGACGGGATCCCTGTAAGGCATTTTCAGTCTCAGAAAATGATGATATATCACTCGGACTTCATCAATTTCTGATCGGTTTCACTAGAATAAAATGGGTTTGCACATTGTGTGGAGAGTAGAGCTGCAGTGCAGGGAAGAAAACCGTAAATAAAAAAAAACAAACTCACGATAAAGCCTCATTTATACAGTGGTATTGAGATATATGTGAAAAAAATGGTGCAGCTGTCAGTGTTTTGCATCACCGCGCGAGTTATCACTGCGCGAGTCATCACCATCCGACTCATCAGCGCGAGTAAATCACCATCCGAGTCATCAGCGCGTGTCATCACCATCATGTCATCAGCACGTGTCATCACCATCATGTCATCAGCACGTGTCATCACCATCATGTCATCAGCACGTGTCATCACCATCATGTCATCAGCACGTGTCATCACCATCATGTCATCAGCACGTGTCATCACCATCATGTCATCAGCGCGTGTCATCACCATCATGTCATCAGCGCGTGTCATCACCATCATGTCATCAGCACGTGTCATCACCATCATGTCATCAGCACGTGTCATCACCATCATGTCATCAGCGCGTGTCATCACATCCATGTCAGTGTTTTTCACAGATGGGTCATTCCATGTCAAGTGGACCAGTTTTAAAAATCGTCCCCACTCGACCTCCGATTTTGCTGAAAATTTATCCTTATAGTTGGCATACTAGCTCAACTTTTGCTGCTAAACATGATAAAATTATTACTGGCTATGACAAAACAATATTTCGGCCGTAATTTTGTGTCAAAGTAGCTTGTAAAACGCCTTGCATAAAATTTAGGCCTAACTTTGCCCATATATAACTCAAGACCAAAAACCAATAGTAACTGGTGCTTTGCCCTGTACACCGGATTGGAAATATTTCTGAAATTTCAGTCGACGACCATGATGCATTAATAAATTTTATGCATCCTCATGGACCAGCTAGCTTCTTTCACTGGCCTGTGAGAAATGATACATGCTGGATTCCCGAGCAGTCGATCATTGCAATAATTCCAGCACCAGCTGCAACAGCAATGGGCCGACAATACAGCTTCTCTGAACCCATTATGTTGCAAATTCAGCAACAATTCCAGACCACTTACTTAGACTGAACATTATGGCTTGGATACCAACAAAAGATACCCAATATTAGGCTTGGGATCCTAGGCAAAGACACCCACCCTCAGGCTTCAGAACCTGCGATAGAGAGACCGCCCGCGTCTGGCCTTGCACGGCTATCGGCCATGGCTCCTAGGCGATGGGGCTGCCAATTCTCGAAAAACAGCATTATTACAATTCTTAATAGGATTATAAGACCAATTCTTAGGGAATTGGTTGTGGTATAACCACCATGGACCAACGCAAGGGTTTGAATAGTGCAGTTACCATTCATTGCGTATTAATAAATAACACCCTGTTCAGTAGCATTTTTCTTTTCTTAAACTGAGAGACTCCAAAAAAACCCCAATGATCCTTGTAGAGAAAAATGTGCTCTTTCTAATGATATCAGAATTAATATATTTTAGGGGTACCCTTTGAGAAATTTGACCTAAAATAGGTAAAGAAGGGAATTTTGTTTACTTACCGTAAATTCCTTTTCTTCTAGCTCCTATTGGGAGACCCAGACAATTGGGTGTATAGCTTCTGCCTCCGGAGGCCACACAAAGTATTACACTTTAAAAAGTGTAACCCCTCCCCTCTGGTATACACCCTCCCGTGCATCACAGGCTCCTCAGTTTTGGTGCAAAAGCAGGAAGGAGGAAACTTATAAATTGGCCTAAGGTAAATTCAATCCGAAGGATGTTCGGAGAACTGAAACCATGGACCAAAAGAACAATTCAACATGAACAACATGTGTACACAAAAGAACAACAGCCCGAAGGGAACAGGGGCGGGTGCTGGGTCTCCCAATAGGAGCTAGAAGAAAAGGAATTTACGGTAAGTAAACAAAATTCCCTTCTTCTTTGTCGCTCCATTTTGAGACCCAGACAATTGGGATGTCCAAAAGCAATCCCTGGGTGGGTAAAAGAATACCTCGATAAAGGAGCCGAAAAACGGCCCCCTCTTACAGGTGGGCAACTGCCGCCTGAAGGACTCGCCTACCTAGGCTGGCATCTGCCGAATCATCGGCCTGCACCTGATAGTGTTTCGTGAAAGTGTGCAGACTCGACCAGGTAGCCGCCTGACCTGCCGAGCCGTAGTCTGGTGTCGCAATGCTCAGGACACCGACGACTCTGGTAGAATGGGCCTTCAGTCCAGCAGGAATCGGAAGCCCAAAAGAACGGTATGCTTCAAAAATCGGTTCCTTGATTCACCGAGCCAAGGTTGACTTGAAAACCTGAAAACCCTTACTCTGTTCCGCGATAAGGACAAGAGCGCATCAGACCGGCGCAGGGGCGCCGTGCGAGAAATGTAGAGCTGGAGTGCTCTCACCAGATCTAATAAATGCGAATCCTTTTCACATTGGTGAACTGGATGCGGACCCAAAGAGGGTAAGACGAAACGGGGATACCTTAGGGAGAAAGGCCGGGACCGGACGTAGAACCACCCTATCCTGGTGAAACGCCAGGAAGGAGGCTTTGCATGACAGCTCTGCCAGCTGAGATACTCTTCTGAGTGATGCGACTGCCACTAGGAAGGCCACCCTTTGCGAAAGAAAGAGGGCAAGGCAAACGGCCAGGGAGTAAACCCTGATCAGAGCACCAGGATAAGAAGCTCCTCCAAGTCCTGTGAGAGATCTTGGCGGACGTTGGTTTCCTGGCCAGTCTCATGGTGGCAATGACATCTGGAGATATCCCTGATGACGCTAGGAGCCACCACACAGTGAGGATAAGAGCCGTAGAATTCCGAAGGAAATATGGCCCTTGAGGCAGCAAGTCAGGTCGGTCAGGGAGTGCCCACGGTTGACCCACCGTGAGGTGCCCCAGATCCGGGTACCACGATCACCTCGGCCAGTATGGAGCAACGAGGATGGCGCGGCGACAGTCTGTCCTGATCCTGCGTAACCCTCTGGGCAGTAGTGCCAGAGGAGGAAATACATAAGGCAGTCGAAGCTGCGACCAGTCGTGAACTAGCGCATCTGCCGCCAGAGCTCTGTGATCCTTGGACCGAGCCATGAATGCCGGGACTTTGTTGTAGTGTTGAGACGCCATTAGATCGACGTCCGGCGTTCCCAAACGGCAACAGATCTCTAGAAACACGTGCGGATGAAGGCCATTCCCCTGTGTCCATGTCCTGGCGACTGAGAAAAATCTGCTTCCCAATTTTCCACGCCCGGGATGTAAACTGCGGAGAAGTTGGAGGCTGTGGCTTCCGCCCACAGCCGCATCTGCCGAACTGCTCGGAAGGCTTGAGGACTGCGTGTGCCGTCCTGGTGGTTGATGTACACAACCGCCTTGGCGTTGTCCGACTGAATTCGGATCTGCCTGCCGTCCAGCTACCGCTGGAACACCTTTAGGGCTAAATCCACTGCCCTTATCCCGAGAACATTTAACCGAGGTGAGGACTCTGTCGGAGTCCAGGTTCCCTGAGCCGAGTGGTGGAGGAAGACCGCTCCCCACCCTGACAGACTCGCGTCCGTCGTGACCCCAGCCCCGGCTGGGGGCCGGAAGGATTGTTCCTTCGCCCAGGAAGTGGAAAGAAGACACCACTGAAGAGAGGTTTTGCTGCAAGGGAAAAAGAGACGGTCTTGTCTAGGGACGTCGACCTCCTGTCCCATTAGCGGTGTCCGAAAGAATCGGACGCAGACAAAAAACTGCGCAAGGGAACTGCCTCCCTTGCTGTCACCATCTTCCTGGGACAGTGCATGAGGCGCCTCAAGGGGTGACTGGGCCCGAAGGAGAGATTGCACCCCTGTCTGTAGTGAACGCTGACTATGCAGCGGAAGCTTCACTATCTCTGAGAGAGTATAAAACTCCATCCCGAGAGAAGTCAGTGATTGGGTCGGTGTCAGCTTTGACCCTGGAATTTCGATGAACTACCCGAACCCCTGGAGAGTCTCCAGAGCAATGGTCAGGTTGTGTTGACATGCCACCCAGGAGGGTGTCTTGACTAGAGGATCGTGCAGGTAAGTGATCACCGAGTGGCCCTGTAGGACCGCCACCACTGCTGCCATGACCTTGGTGAAGACCCGTGGGGCTGTCGCCAGGCCGAATGGCAGTGCCACGAACTGAAGGTGTTCATCCCTAATGGCGAAACGCAGAAAGCGTTGAAGCTCGGGTGCGATCGGCACATGGAGATAAGCATCCTTGATGTCAAATGATGGTAGGAAGTCTCCTTGGGACATCGAGGCTTCAGAGTGTTCGGCTCACTCGGGTGGCGGAGACGTTCTGAAGAAACGAGTCGGAGGGCGAGAGCAGAGCTGTATCTTGTAACCGTGAGACAGAATGTCTCTCACCCATCGGTCTTGGACTGCGGCAAGGACGAGACTGTCTAGCAACTTCATCCAATTGCTCGCCAAACAAACGGTCGCCATAAAATGGCAAACCGGTTAAGAACTTCTTGGAAGCAGAGCCTGCCTTCCATTCACGTAGCCACATGGCCCTGCAGACTGCCACTGAATTGGTGGATGCTACCGCTGTACGGCTCGCAGAGTCCAGGAACGGCGTTCATGGCGTAGAACGAAAAAACCTACGCCTGAGAAGTGAAGGACACAACCTGCGTGGCAGAGTTATGTGCAACCGCAATAATCTCAGCCGGAGAAGCTGAGATAGGTTGGAGTGCCCTCACGGCTGCGAAGGCTGGAGCAAAAGATGCGACTATGGCTTCATAGATGGATTTCATCATAAGCGTTATTTGCCTATCAGTGGCAATCGTGAGAGATGGACATCTGCCCCTAATACTACGGATCTAGCCGCCAGCCTAGAGACTGGAGGATCCATCCTGTGACACTGAGCCCAACCGTTAAGCACGTCAGGGGGGGGGAAGGGTAACGCGTGTCAATAAGGCGCTTAGTAAGCGCTTGTCCGTCAAGTTCTGTGCTACTGGACGGCCCCTCTGGAGTTAGAGTGATCGAAACACGCACTCCTGATGAAGTCGGGGAAGGTTCCCAGCGGGCCCGCTTAGCCTATCATAGGCCGCGGTCCGTGACGGAGTTCTCACTGTGGGAACTGGGTGTTACCCCAGGATGTTGTACCGACTCAGAGGGGCCCGGGAGCGATGAACTCACAGCTCCCTGGCCCTGTGGTATCGGTCTGGACTGCAAGGCTTCCAGTATCCTAGCAGACCCCCTGTCCATAGACTGAGTCCTGTGATGTGAAAGCTATTCAGAGATTTGCTGATTTCATCATGCAAACTCTGTCGCTGTTATCTGTGCAGTGCCCGTAATATAGCCGCACAATAGGTTAAAATAAGCCAGTGCCTTGGCACCCTTACTCTTTAAGAGCAGACAACAGCCTGTCGTCCGCAGACCAAAAACAAATAATGCTGCCGAACAGTGAAATCATATACCATATAAATAAACATACATACATACATACATACAATATTATATATATATATATATATATATATATATATATATATATATATATATATATATATATATATATATATATATATATATATATATATATATATATATATATATATATATATATATATATATATATATATATATATATATATTATATATATACATATATACATACATACATACACACTGCGGCACCAAGGGGGGGACAACACCTGAAAAACTGGTGCCCCCCAGTGCTCAGTGAGGGGAAAGGAGGATACCAACGTATGCTCCAGCCCTCCCTGCCGACGTCCAGTCGGCCGTCCCGTCGTTACCCCTGACTGGCAGGCCCCAGAACGGGAGTATATGGCACTAGGCCGTAAGAGCCAGGAACTAAATTTAAAAACGCGGCCGGCAGACATGGCGCGGTCGGCGCGGTAGTCCCAGTCTCACAAACCAGTCAGCAACCGCTGCGGCGTTTGTAACACAGATGCTGCATGCACTGTCCCTCAGGGGACACAGAGTACGTTATGATGCAGGGCTCTGTCTGCGGGAATCCGGTGGTCTATAGTGATCAGTGAGGGGGGGGCGGAGGACAGCGAGGTGTGCTCCAGCCCTCACTGTCGGCAACATACCGACCATCCCGCCCTTCTCCCTGACTGGCAGGCTCAGGGGCGGGAGTTTAACACACTAGGCCGCAAAAGCCGGGAACTAAAGTAAAAACCGCGGCCGGCAAACAGGCACGGTCGGCGCGGTAGTCCCGGACAAAAAATGCACACCGCAGTCGCAGCTGCGTCTGAGGCCAAGGTGCTTCATGCACCGTCCCAACGGGGACACAGAGTACCTGTAGATGCAGGGCCATGTCCCTGACGATACTCCGTCTCCTCTCCGGCAGGGGCTGCGGATGTGGCTTGAAGCCACCAGATTCTCTGCCCCGGGTCTCCCTCAGCTGCAGCCAGAAGTTGCTGAAAAACATGGCTGACGGCGTTCTCTGAGGAGGAGGGAGGCGTGGGCGTAGTCACAAAAAAGTGCGGGAATCTGGTGCCCCAGCGTGGGTAGTGAGGGGGGCGGAGGACAGCTCAATGTACTACAGCCCTCACTGTCGGCGTCATACCGACCGTCCCGCCCTTTTCCCTGACTGGCAGGTCTGGGGGCGGGAGAATCCCATACTAGGCCGCAAAAGCCGGGGACTAAAGTTAAAATCGCGGCCGGCCGGCAGTGCACGGTCGGCGCGGTAGTCCCGGACCCATACGCACGCCGCAGTCGCTGCAGCGTCTGGGCCCAAGGTGCTTTATGCGCCGTCCCAACGGGGACACAGAGCACCTGGAATATGCGGTACTAGGCCGCAGAAGCCGGGGACTAGAGTTATAAGCGCGGCCGGCAACAAGCGCGGTAGTCCTGGCGCACTAACACGCCCAGCAGTGCTGCAGCGTGTATGACACAAGCGCTATATGCGCCGTCCCCAAGGGGACACAGAGTACCTCACAGTAGCAGGGCCATGTCCCTGACGATACCCAGCTCCTGTCCAGCAGATTCCCCAGGGGCTGCGGAGGGAGCACGGTCCCAGTGTCTGGAGACAGATTATGGATCCCACTTCACCCAGAGCCCTGCAGGGATGGGGAAGGAAAACAGCATGTGGCTCCTGCCTATGTACCCGCAATGGGTACCTCAACCTTAACAGCACCGCCGACCAGAGTGGGGTGAGAAGGGAGCATGCTGGGGGCCCTATATGGGCCCACTTTTCTTCCATCCGAAATAGTCAGCAGCTGCTGCTGACTAAGTTGTGGAGCTATGCGTGGAGGTGTGCCTCCTTCGCACAAAGCATAAAAACTGAGGAGCCCGTGATGCACGGGAGGGTGTATAGCAGAGGGGAGGGGTTACACTTTTTAAAGTGTAATACTTTGTGTGGCCTCCGGAGGCAGAAGCTATACACCCAATTGTCTGGGTCTCCCAATGGAGCGACAAAGAAATTCAGTTTTTTAAAGTTTGTCATCATATGTGGCTGTGAATATTTCCACAAATACATATGCTTTGACCGTGATATTGCAGCAATGCAAAGTCATGTAGATGCTTGGTGTACAGGGCAAAGGACCAGTTACTATTGGTTTTTGGTCTTGAGTTATATATGGGCAAAGTTAGGCATAAATTTTATGCGACACGTTTTACAAGCTACTTTGACACAAAATTGCGGCCAAAATAGTTTTTTTAATAGCCAGAAATAATTTTATCGTGTCTAGCAGCAAACGTTGAGCTAGTATGCCAAATTTCAGCATCATAGCCATTTTAGAACTCTAATGGCTATGTGCCAAAGTTTGCAAAATCCTCTTAGCTGAAGCCGCAGGCTTGGTGGACCCTCCAGTGAAAGGTCAACAGTGCCCAATGTATTTGAGATCTGACCCTAAAAAATTTACAGAAACTCTTTTCAAACATACATGTACATCCTTATAAATTTTCAGCAAAATCGGAGAAGGTCGAGTGGGGACCACTGGTCCACTTGACACAGATGGATAAATAAATAAAATACAAAGCTTCTCCCATACTTTTCAATGTTAAACACGTACAGCACACTGATGAGACATGGATGTCATCTGTGTGTTGTATGAGTTTATCACAGATCCATAGACTTTTATTGGCCTTTGTCATCTGTGTTGCTGTAAAAGTTGGCTATGTCTCCTCGTATTTTTACCGTAGGAAATATGGGTACATGAAACTTCAGGATTGGCGAGCTTCACTGCAGTCAGGTCTCCACTGATCAGAAAATGAAGGCATTTCCAAAGAATATGGCATGACTTCCCAGGAAGGGAAAACCCCTTTAATATTCTAAATAATCCACCTCGCAGCTCAGATAATTTTCACATGAACATTTGAAGCGTGAAAACACTGAGAACCCAATATTGACGTTTATTATGCCAGCCTTAATATATTTGGTGTCTCTTATTTCTGCACGCCCCCTTTTTTTATAAGCACATTCTACTTACTGAATTCAGTGCATCTCGTCAGCGGCGTACAACTTGCTAGAAATATTACTCTAGTCGATGACTGGAGTAACATTTCTGGCATAAGAAACCCCAACACTTGATGAATATGAACGGCAGTTGTAGCCATGGCCTGTTCTGCCTCCCTCCCAGCTATAACCATTTTTATAAAGCTTCTTTAACGTAGAGTGAAAACTGCAAAAATGTTGAAATATTTTGGAGCAACATCAAGATGTGTAAAAATTCTGCAACTTTTCAAGATATTTTACTTGAGATTTCTGACATTAACACTTTGATGTATCGGTCCCTCTGCATCTATAATAATGGACACAACAACAACTGTTTGCTGATGGCATCAGAGTAGCAAAAGACGTTTGTTTTTACTCTGTATAATAGTGTTAAAGTCCATACTCTAATTTACTGCTAGTGTAGATTCATTTTAACAAGAGTATCAAAATCTTACAGCATGGGGTCGTCTGTGTGAGGGACAGGTGAGGAAAGGACAGAATTGTTGTAATATCTGGTAAATCCGTTTTGTTTCCGTCGCCAACAATTGTCTGGTCGGCCCACACGACGGCCTTCTCTCTCTGGACCAGGTGCTGGACTTCCTGGAAATCAGACTCCACAACTGCATCCACTAACCCAGCCTGATGTAATATGTCATATTGCCTCCGGAAGGCGGGCAGAACTGCATTGAGCAACCTGGAAAAACAAGAAGGAAAAGTTAGGAAGAGGATGTATATTTTTTGTCATTGTTCAGCACAACAAGTAAACTAGCTGCGAAAGCAGTGCTGAAATAGGACCATGTAACACTGAAGGGGATGCCCTGAAATAGGACCATGTAACACTGAAGGGGCTGTCCTGATATAGGACCATGTAATACTGAAGGGGCTGTCCTGAAATAGGACCATGTAACACTGAAGCGGCTGTCCTGATATAGGACCATGTAATACTGAAGGGGCTGTCCTGAAATAGGACCATGCAACACTGAAGGGTCTGTCCTGAAATAGGACCATGTAACACTGAAGGGGCTGCCCTGATCTAGGACCATGTAACACTGAAGGGGCTGTCCTGATATAGGACCATGTAATACTGAAGGGTCTGTCCTGAAATAGGACCATGCAACACTGAAGGGTCTGTCCTGAAATAGGACCATGTAACACTGAAGGGGCTGCCCTGATCTAGGACCATGTAACACTGAAGGGGCTGCCCTGATCTAGGACCATGTAACACTGAAGGGGCTGCCCTGATCTAGGACCATGTAACACTGAAGGGGCTGTCCTGAAATAGGACCATGTAACACTGAAGGGGCTGTCCTGAAATAGGACCATGTAACACTGAAGGGGCGGTCCTGAAATAGGACCATGTAACACTGAAGGGTCTATCCTGAAATAGGACCATGTAACACTGAAGGGGCTGCACTGATCTTGGACCATGTAACACTGAAGGGGCTGTCCTGAAATAGGACCATGTAACACTGAAGGGGCTGCCCTGAAATAGGACCATGTAACACTGAAAGGGCTGCCCTGAAATAAGACCATGTAACACTGAAGGGGCTGCCCTGAAATAAGACCATGTAACACTGAAGGGGCTGCCCTGATCTAGGACCATGTAACACTGAAGGGGCTGCCCTGATCTAGGACCATGTAACACTGAAGGGGCTGCCCTGATCTAGGACCATGTAACACTGAAGGGGCTGCCCTGATCTAGGACCATGTAACACTGAAGGGGCTGCCCTGATCTAGGACCATGTAACACTGAAGGGGCTGCCCTGATCTAGGACCATGTAACACTGAAGGGGCTGCCCTGATCTAGGACCATGTAACACTGAAGGGGCTGCCCTGATCTAGGACCATGTAACACTAAAGGGGCTGTCCTGAAATAGGACCATGTAACACTGAAGGGGCTGTCCTGAAATGGGACCATGTAACACTGAAGGGGCTGTCCTGAAATGGGACCATGTAACACTGAAAGGGCTGTCCTGAAATAGGACCATGTAACACTGAAGGGGCTGCCCTGAAATAGGACCATGTAACACTGAAGGGTCTATCCTGAAATAGGACCATGTAACACTGAAGGGGCTGCCCTGATCTAGGACCATGTAACACTGAAGGGGCTGCCCTGATCTAGGACCATGAAACACTGAAGGGGCTGTCCTGAAATAGGTCCATGTAACACTGAAGGGGCTGTCCTGAAATGGGACCATGTAACACTGAAAGGGCTGTCCTGAAATGGGACCATGTAACACTGAAGGGGCTGTCCTGAAATGGGACCATATAACACTGAAAGGGCTGTCCTGAAATAGGACCATGTAACACTGAAGGGGCTGTCCTGAAATAGGACCATGTAACACTGAAGGGGCTGTCCTGAAATAGGACCATGTAACACTGAAGGGGCTGCCCTGAAATAGGACCATGTAACACTGAAGGGTCTATCCTGAAATGGGACCATATAACACTGAAAGGGCTGCCCTGATCTAGGACCATGTAACACTGAAGGGGATGCCCTAAAATAGGACCATGTAACACTGAAGGGGCTGTCCTGAAATAGGACCATGTAACACTGAAGGGGCTGTCCTGAAATAGGACCATGTAACACTGAAGGGGCTGTCCTGAAATGGGACCATGTAACACTGAAGGGGCTGTCCTGAAATGGGACCATGTAACACTGAAAGGGCTGTCCTGAAATAGGACCATGTAACACTGAAGGGGCTGTCCTGAAATAGGACCATGTAACACTGAAGGGGCTGTCCTGAAATAGGACCATGTAACACTGAAGGGGCTGTCCTGAAATAGGACAATGTAACACTGAAGGGGCTGTCCTGAAATAGGACAATGTAACACTGAAGGGGCTGTCCTGATAACGGACCATGTAACACTGAAGGGGCTGTCCTGATAACGGACCATGTAACACTGAAGGGACTGTCCTGATAACGGACCATGTAACACTGAAGGGGCTGTCCTGATAACGGACCATGTAACACTGAAGGGACTGTCCTGATAACGGACCATGTAACACTGAAGGGGCTGTCCTGATAACGGACCATGTAACACTGAAGGGGCTGTACTGATAACGGACCATGTAACACTGAAGGGGCTGTACTGATAACAGACCATGTAACTCTGAAGGGGCTGTCCGGTCTAAATCCACAAGTCTGCAGTCCTGCTATGGGTGACTTTATATGTATGTGACTGCGGACTTGTGAATCCTGACATTACACACACTGTGAGAATTCTGTGGTGTCAGAGTCGGGAATGGCAATCACGTGGCCACAATTATGCCATATGCAGAATCCGAGTCACAATCTAATTAGAAGTGTGCGGCCAATACACTTGCATGGAGCATGGCCGAGCACTTCTAATCAAATCCTGGTCTGGAGCATATCACATACTCGCAGCCACGTGACCGTCATTCCTGGCTCTGACACTGGCGAATTCCCACAGTACACAGTGCGTGATGTGAGGATTCACACAGTGACTGCAGACTTGTGGATTTCGACTGTAAAACCCCTTTTTGGGTTCATGTTTATTGGCAGTCAAATGTCCAAAGTCCATGTGTTACTACCTTATGTGTACTGTGGGGAGTTTAACTTTAGTAGCAAATGTTGAATTTTTTTGCCACTCTATAAGTGATGCGTGTTACACTAATCCTAAATGTTGCAATGTGCATGAATCTCATTATGAATTACTAGTCTAGCATATCATGGTGAGCTCCTTATGGATGGAACACTTCCATGTATCTGCACACTATAGGATATGCAGGGCATGGGATTACCTACAGACTATAGCATGTGCACACTATTGGATACGCAGGGTATAGACAACCTGCAGACTATAATACGTGCACTCTGTTGGATATGCAAGGTATAGACAACCTGCAGACTATAGTACCTGCACACTATTGGATATGCAGGGTATAGACAACCTGCAGATTATAGCATTTGCACACTATTGGACGTGCAGGGTAAGTGCGCAGCTTTTGTAGTGAGTAATGGCTGGACAGGTACAAGTATTCACAAAGATGGGTACAGTCAAAGCCCCCCAATATGAGAAGTTGTCCATGGTCCTCTGATTTCAGTGTTACATCATATAATGGTATATTTCCCTAAGGCTATGTGCGCACGTTGCGTACTAGCCCTGCAGAAATTTCTGCAGCGATCTGAAGAGCACACGTGCGCTTCAAATCGCTGCAGAAAATGTCCGTAGAGAAAAAAAAAAAGCCGATTCCATGCGCTCTGCCTGCAGCTCCTCCCATAGACAGAGCGGGGGCTGCAGGCAAAGCGCACTGAAGAAGTGACATGTCACTTCTTAGAACGCAGCGCTTCGGGCAGCAGCCGAAGCGCTGCGCTCTAAGACGCCACGTGCGCACGGCTCCTGCACAATCTCCATAGACTGTGCAGGGGACGCAGGACGCATGCAGTTACGCTGCGCTACAAAACGCAGCGTAACTGCATGTATTTACGCAACGTGCGCACATAGCCTAAAGGTGGAGCTGCATGAAAATTGAACAGCTGCTAATATATTGCCAGCACCAGGGTGACTTGTGAACATCATATTTTGAGGAATTCTTAGATTTCAAACACGGACTAATCATTATGTGCAAACTCTTAGATTCTGTTCAGCTAAACTTCAAAAAAGCCGATTTAAGCATTTTATTTTTTTAAACATTAACCTAAAAAGGAAAAAAAATGCACCTACTTTTCACTGTATCTATATTCTCTTTCTTGAAGAGACACAAGAAGATTCATGTTTTCAATCTGAGCTTTTAAATCTTTTACATCGAGCTTTAAGTGGCAACACTGTAAATCTTTGGAAAGCTCCTGAAATAGAAAATAAATAAAAAACGGTAGAGTGTTTTCCTGCAGACTGGAGCAATGCGTACATCAACTTCCAGGCACACATTTATCAGGGAGAGATTATAAAATGCCCAACTTATTCTAGGCCTTTACAATTAACTACTGGTAGCCATACATTATTAATGAAAATGTCACAGGAGCTATTTATAGCAAGGGATCATGGCTACTTTGCAAGAGAAGCTGATGAAATATTAACAAGTGAAATCTGTGAAGAATCAAAAAACATCGGAAATTCTCTTAAAATAGAAATATTACAATACGGAAACTCTGTGTGTCGTACGCGCCCTACTCAAAAGGTTTGAGGCCACAGAAGAAAGGAACAGATAATAATTGATAGGAAAAAAATAGGAAACTGTATTAATAGATAATAGTGATGTCAAATAAGAACGTCAGCGATATAAAAAGTGTGAACATGAAACCTGAACCCACAAATGTCACACAGACAAATACATTAGAACATGTCCATACTGAAACATGGCAGCTTCAAAGAGCACAATGCATTCACATTAATGGGCCCGTCTCCCTGCTACAATCCCTTTTTACAAATGAAGTCTACATGGCAATCCGCTAATTCCAGTAGCTGCAGCCCCTAAAACCTTGCGGTTGTACACAGCCACAGCCAGGCCACCAGAACGGCAGGCGTCTCTTGCTACAAGTTCTCAGGTCTAGCCAAATGGATGTCCGCTCAATGATGTCCATATGCTTGAAGATACAAGGGTGTCCGTCTCTGAAATGGCAACGCTACTGTGCCGCCCCCGTGCCAGCAGCCGGTCGCTGCTCGGGCCCGGGCCTTCAGGGGAGGTGGCTTGAGGGACTCGCGGACACGCCGAATAAATGGGGGGAGGGACTTAGATATACGGGCTAGGCAGTAGTAAGTTCGTGACGCCACCCACGGTGTGTGGTGAGGTGGGACACCACCGCTGCTGTTATGGGGCACCCGGGGGAGATGTTGTGCAGCAAGTTATTAACCCCTCCGTGGGCAGAGATGGTGGCCCCGGTGGCTTGGTGCAGGGGATAGCGACCGCCGGAAGTGTTGGTGTACTCACTGTTAATAAACCACACAAGTCTCTGGTAAACCAAGGTGATGGTGGCTGGTGCCGCAGCCGGTTGCATTCAGGTCCCCCACCCGACTGGTGGTCTCTATCCTTTTCCTGCACTGCTTGTGTAAGGTGGACTTTCCTAGTGTGATACTCAGGAGTCCGGTCCCGGCTGGATGTGGCCTAAGGAGCCGTGCCCGCAGACGCTGGCCCGTGGCATCTATGGGCCCTGGCAGTGACCTCTTATCCCTATCGGTGGGCTGTTGTCTTCTATGAGGGACTTTGGGTGGGACAGGACCTCTAGTCCTGGCCTCAATCGGTGAATTAACCAGTCTGCTTGGTTCCGGTTTCTGGCTTCAGGGTCCAAGTACCCCTCTTTGTGCTACGGTTTCCGGGTCGGTTCCCCGTGTCGGTACCGGCGGGCTACAACCCTGTCCCGTTCCACCTCGGTTCTGCCGAGCAGTCTTCCCGTCTCCTGCTGACGGAGACCACCGTTTGCCTCCTAGCCAGTGGCACCTGGGCTCCTACCCTGGCACCGTTCAACTTGAACTCTCCTGCTGGAGCAACACTTAGCTCCAGCCCACACTCCTCTCCAAACTGGATCTCTCCAACTGCTTGCTTTCCCGCCCCAGGCTGTCTAGACCCCTGGGTGGGCATGTCCCAACCGCCTGGTCACGCCCACTGGTCTGTATCTTTCCCTAAGGGGGCGGTGACTAAGGTTTCTGGTTGGCTGTGTGTTTCCTAGTGAGGGAACGGTGTAATGCATGGGGCCTATTTGTGACTACCTGGTTTTGCCAGGGCGTCACACTAATGGATACTGCTCTCAATAAGAGCCGGGAGAACAGCCCAGCTAGTAGCTGGTGTGATGGCAATGTTAGTAGAGTAAGACGGTTAATGGCTATAGGGGATTCTATAATCAGGGCGATGGACAGCAGAATTAGCTGTCAAGACTGCCTCAACCAAATTGTTTGCCATCTCCCTGATGCCAGGATTCAGCATTTGATAGAATAGGTTAAATCACTGAGGTTGGAGACGTTCCAGCTGTTGGAAATAGAATAGAATAGGTTAAATCACTGAGGTTGGAGACGTTCCAGCTGTTGGTCCATGTAAGAAACAATGACAGGATAAGTGGTAGGTGGATGACCATTAAGAAAATTAGGCTGCAACATAATACTAAAATGAATAAACATATAAAAGTACATAAATAGCCCATACAAAAAAATATAGTCAAAAGTCGTTTCATGTTAAGACAAGACAAGGGGCACTCCCTATATCTAGAGAAAAAAAAAAAAACAACGTTTACTCTCCAGAGACTGGCCTACTTTACCACAAGAACTATTAGGGTATGTGCACACCATTAGGACACCCTGCGTCCTGCATGTAAGGCATCCTGTCCTGCAGCGCTGCGAGTGTTCTCTGCAACGTTTGGGCCGCTGTGGTCTCTTTGTTTTACCTGTGAAGAACACTCGCGGCAATGAATTGACCTGCTGCGACTAGGAAATCCACACTGCATGTCAGTTTACGCTGCGGGAAAACCAAACACACTGGGCATGGGATTTCTATAAATTCATCCACTGTTCTTGTACTGTACAACACAGCATTTTCGACACAGCGAAAACACGTATGCATCATAACCGATGTGAACCCCGATTGTGGGCACCCAGCCTTAAACAGCTTATAATAAAAGCTGGGCACAGTGGTTAACACCAATAGTAAAAAAAAAAAAGTCTTAGATTTCTTAACACAAACTTCTATGTAAAATGTATATTATTCTGGGTGTTTATTTACACTTGGGAGCAGGAAAGAAAGTTGCTATTTAGTCAGACTACATCATATATTATGGATGCACCTATACCCCTTCCTTCTATCCTTTTTTGTCCATCAGTTGAAAAAATTCCACAAGTGTCCAATAAGTTCAACCAACAGCTAACCTTTGTTATTTTCATTATGCAACCAAATTGTGAGGTTGCCGTCAACATTCAAAAGAGATCTATACAATTGACTAGAAATTACAGTAAAATACTGGTCAACCAGCAAAACCTCGAGTATTACCACTGGAATCTGTTTGTCTGGACCGAGCAACTTCATCTCACTTTCCAGGCGATGTAGCCAATTGGTGTTCTCCTCGAAACGTTTGATCTCTTCTTGTTTTCTCTTCTCTAGAACGCCCTGTTTGGTCTTCAAACCCTCCAGTCTGTGATCCCTCTTCAGAGTTGCCTAGAAGATAAACGACATTAAACTACAATGAGTTTCCAAAGACAATACCTCTCCAAAAGGATCTATTCTGCATTTCACATAGTATTGGAAATCTATACTTCAGGCTTACTAGGAACTAGTATCTACTAACAGTTTTGAGAAGATCCCTAAACACACATTTGCAGCTTGGCAGTAATGTGGATAACTAGTAAGTTAGCTAAAGTGACTGTCCTTGAGTGTCATTTTCAGCACATTCTTAGCTGGGAACTTTTCCATTTTCCTCTTTCTTTTCCCCCAAAGACTAATTTTTCAGTCCGAATAACATAAAAAAGCTACAGTTTGGGAGATTGTTTTTACAGTATTCAGTATGTGGTAAAGAACCATATTGCCAGGTCAATTAAGTCAGAACAATTCCAGAGATACCAAACTTCATATTTGCTTCTATATACAGTCATGGCCAAAAGTTGAGAAAAACAACAAACTTTGTAAAACCCAAACATGTGTCTCTGCTTTAAGATCTTTTATCCAGATCTCAATTCTAGTAAGAACCTGTGGTCAGTCCTCAAAAAGTGGCTGAACAAACAAAATCACAGAAATAGTGATAAACTCAAAGCACTGATCAGAAAAGAATGTGCTGCCATCAGTCAGGATTGGGCCCAGGAGCTGATGTCAGGACAAAATGGTAGAAGCCTCGAAAAATAAGGGTAAACATTGGAAATATTGAGTCTTTTCAGAAACGTTATGATGTATTTGTCAATCAACAGTTAAAAACCAAACAGACAACTTATGCCAGAGGTACAAGTATCACTTCACATCTGACTAAAAGACCCAGATAGAGTCATGGCCAAAACTATTGGCACCATTGAGGTTTTCCAGAAAATGAAGTATTACTCTAAGCAAATTATTGCAATTATACATATTTTGTTATACATGTTTATTTTGTGTACATTGGAACATCAAAAACAGGGGGGGGGGGGTAGAGCAAATTGGACATAATTTCATACAACATCCCAAAAATTAATAGGACAAAATGGTTGGCATCTTGCCAAAATTGTGGGTAAATAACTTTGTTTCAAGCAAGTGATGCTAGTTTAAACTCACTTGTGGCAAGTAACAAGTGTGGGCAATGTGAAAATCACACCTGAAACCAGATACAAAGGGAAGAAGTTGACAATCTTTGCATTGTGTGTCTGTTTGTCACACAATGCACGGAGAAATAAAAAAAAGACTCGAGAACTAAAATTTATTGCAAAATATCAACACTCTCAGGTGACAAGTCCATCTCCAGAGATCTTGATGTTCTTTTGTCAATGGTTTTCAATATAATTAAGTTTACAACCCCATGGCACTATAAATCTGCTTGGACATGGACGATTGAGAAAAACTGCTGAAAAGTTGCAAAGCAGGATAGTATGGATGGGGGATAAGCAGCACCAACCAAATCCAAAGAAATTTAAGTTGTCCTGCAGGCTCAGGGTGCATCAGTGTCAGCACAAACTATTTGTCCACATTTGAATGAAATGAAATGCTATAGCAGGAGATCCAGGAAGACCCCACTATGGACACAGACAAACAAGCTAGACTGCAGATTGCCAAAATGTACAACCCCTGGCAAAAAATATGGAATCACCTGGCTCTGAGGATATTCATTCAGTTGTTTAGTTTTGTGCCATGTCTGTGATCTGCTTTTTTTTTTATTTTTTAAACAAAAGTAAAGTCATTTCAAATGTCAACTTTCTGGCTTTAAGAAGCACAAAAAACCCCATGAAAACATAATGTGCTAGCTAGCCAGTAACTGTTACTTTTCAAGACCAAACAGGGGGAAAGATTATGGAATCACTCAATTATGAGGAAAAAATTATGGAATCACCCTGTAAATTTTCATTCCCAAAACTAACACCTACATCAAATAAGATCTACTCGTTAGTCTGCATCTAAAAAGGAGTGATTACACCTTGGAGAGCTGTTGCACCAAGTGGACTGACATGAATCATAGCTCCAACACAAGCGATGTCAATTGAAACAAAGGAGAGGATTATCAAACTCTTAACAGAAGGTAAATCATCACGCAATGTTGCAAAAGATGTTGGTTGTTCACAGTGAGCTGTGTCTAAAATCTGGACCAAATACAAACAACATGGGAAGGTTGTTAAAGGTAAACATACTGATAAACCAAGGAAGACATCAAAGCGTCAAGACAGGAAACTTAAAGCAATATGTCTCTGTCGCGGGCGGAGGGGACGCGCTCGCCACGCTCGGATCCGGGGCTTCTGCTGCTCGGTGGCTCGAGCGGTGGGCCGGACCCGGGGACTCGAGCCGCGCTCATCACCCGTGAGTGAAAAGGGATAGTTTGGGTGGGGGAGATTGTTCGTGACGCCACCCACGGGACGTGGTGATGATGGCACCACCGCTGCTGGTGACGGGTATCCCGGGAGAGATGGTAGGGAGCAGCTAGGATGTTGTCCCCTCCGTGGGTAGGGGGTTGGTAATCCCGGGGCCCGGTGGTGTAACAGGGAGGCTGGATGGCTGGGGTGCAGGGTTGCAGGGACAGCGCAGCGCGGCGCGGTGCCGGACGGCACTGGTGTACTCACTCAATCACTGACAGTCTCTGGTAAACCAAAACGGCCGGATGGACGGGTCCCGCAGTCGGCTGAAGTGTTGTTGTGCTCTCCCCGGACGGCTGATGTGGCTGTCTTTCCCTGCACCTTTTAGAATGTTCCGACTCCTGTGGTTGCCCACCGGTAGTCCGCTCCCCGGCGTATAGGTGCCATAGGAGCCAGTTTTGCCCGCAGGCGCTGGCCCTTGGATCTCTAGCCTGTGGCGGTGGCTGTATATCCTCACGGTGTGGACTGTTGCCTTCTGTCGGGACTTGGTTGTTGGGAAACCCCTGGGGTTCCTGTCACACTCGGATTTGACTATTGTTGGTGGCTCCAAGCCTGGTCGGGGTTCGATGGCCCTGCCTGTGTGCTTAGCTTCACTCCGCTCCCCGGTTTGGTACCGGTGGGCCACCGCCCAACCCCGGTCCTACGGCTCTGCAGAATTCCACTAACTCCTGCAGACGGCCACCACCGTCTGCCAAACTTGCTGTCAGTGCCTGGGCTCTGACCCAGACACTTGCAGTTCGTGTCCACCTACTTTCACCTGCAAACTCTGACTTTTCCCGCCTCCAGGCCTGTGAACTCCTCGGTGGGTGGGGCCAACTGCCTGGCTCCGCCCCACCTGGTGTGGACATTAGACCTTGGAGGGAGGCAACAAGGGTTTTTGATTTACTGTTGTAACTGTCTAGGGTGGGGGGTGTGTATGTTGGTATGTATGTGACTACCTGGCTAGTCCAGGGCGTCACATCTCCAAAACAGGAAATGCACAATAAAACAAATTAGGAACGAATGGGAGGAAACTGCAGTCAATGTCTGTAACCAAACTGTAAGAAACCGCCAAAAGGAAATGGGATTTACATACAGAAAAGCTAAACAAAAGCCATCATTAACACCTAAACAGAAAAAAACAAGGTTACAATGGGCTATGGAAGAGCAATCGTGGACTGTGGATGACTGGATGAAAGTCATAGTCCGTGATGAATCGCGAATCTGCATTGGGCAAGGTGATCATGCTGGAACATTTGTTTGGTGTTGTTCCAATGAGATTTATAAAAAGAGGACTGCCTGAATAGAACATGTAAAATTTCCACAGTCTTTGATATGGGGCTGCATGACAGGTAAAGGTACTGGGGAAATGGCTGTCATTACATCTTCAATAAATGCCCAAGTTTACATTAAAAAATTGTTTCAAAGAACTGAAGTCCTTTTAATGGCTAACTGAAAAGATGGTAATAATAGCAAGCTTTCGAGACTACTCAGGTCTCCATCAGGCATGGTAGGATGACGAGACCTGAGTAGTGTCGAAAGCTTGCTATTACCATCTTTTCAGTTAGCCATTAAAAAGGTATCAACCACTGAGGACTTCAGTTCTTTTAAACAATTTTTTATCTCTACTAGCTAACACGGTACAAAGATATATTTTACCTGCATCAAGTTTACATTTAAATTTTGGACACTTTTCTTATCCCATCAATTGAAAGGATATTTGGGGATGATGAAATCATTTATCAAGATGCTAATGTAGCCTGCCATAGAGCAAAAACTGTGAAAACTTCCTTGAAAGACGACACAAGGTCAATGACATGGCCTGCAAATAGTCCGGATTTCAATCCATTTGAAAATCTTTGGTGGAAGTTGAAGAAAATGGTCCATAACAAGGCTCCAACCTGCAAAGCTGATCTGGCAACAGCAATCAGAGAAAGTTGGAGCCAGATTGATGAAGAGTACTGTTTGTCACTGATTAAGTCCATGCCTCAGAGACTGCAAGCGGTTATAAAAGCCAGAGGTGGTGAAACAAAATACTAGTGATGTATTGGAGTGTTCTTTTGTTTGTTTGTTTTTCATGATTCCATAATTTTTTCCTCAGAATTGAGTGATGCCATAATTTTCCCCCTATTTGGTCTTGAAAAGTAACAGTTACTGGTTAGCACATGTTTTCATAATTTTTTTAAGTGTTTCTTAAAGCCAGAAAGTTGCCATTTAAAATTACTTTAGTTTTGTGCCATGTCTGTGATCTGCTTTTTGTTTGTTTTTTTTTTTTAAACAAAAGTAAACAACTGAATGAACATCCTCAGAGCCAGGTGATTCCATAATTTTTTGCTAAGGGTTGTATGTGAGTAAGCCAAAATCCTTCTGGTCAAGCTTCCTGTGGACAGATGAGACCAAGATAGAGCTTTTCGGTAAAGCACATTATTTGCGGTTTACCGAAAATAGAATGAAAAAAAAAGCGCAGTACCTATAGTTAAATATGGTGGAAACTCAGACATTTTGGGGTTGTTTTGCTGCTTCTGGCACTGGGTGCCTTGACTGTGTGCAAGAGATCTTGAAATCCGAAGATAACCAAAGGATTTTGGGTCGCAATGTAGTGCCCAGTGTTAGAAAGCTGGGTTTGTGTCCTGGGTCATGAATCTTCCAGAAAGATAATGACCCAAAACATACTTCAAGAAGCATCTAGAAATGGAATGGAACAAAGCGCTGGACAGTTCTGAAGTGGCAGCAATGAGTCTAGATCTAAATTCCATTGAACATCTGTGGAGAGATCTTAAAATTACTGTTGAGAGAAGACTCCTTCAAATATGAAAGACCTGGGGCAGTTTACAAAAGAACAGTCCAAAATTCACTTTGAGAGGTGTAAGAAGCTGGTTGATGGTTTTAGGAAGCAACGGATTACAATTACCGTATTTTTCGGACCATAAGACGCACTTTTTTCCCCCGAAATGTTGGGGGAAAGTGGGAGGTGCGTCTTATGGTCTGAATGTTGCTGCGGGGAATGAGGGTGCTGCGGTGGAGCGGGTCATCGGGGGCACGAGCAGGCTGTAGCAGCCTGCCGTGACCACGTGGGCCCGCTCATTACATTATATATTTTTTAGTTAAAATTTTATTTTCCTATTTTACTCCTCTAAAACCAGGGTCCATCTTATGGTCAGGTGCGTCGTCTTATAGTCCGAAAAATATGGAATGTATTCTCAAAAGATGTGCAACCATATATTAATTTGAGGGTGCCAAAAGTTTTGTCTGGCCCATTTTTGGGTTTGTGTGTGAAATTATGTCTAATTTGCAGTTTTCACTCAGTCTTTTTTTGTGTTGCTCCAATACACAAAAAGGAAATAAACATGTGTAGTGATGGGAGAAACCGAACTGTTAAGTTTGAGGACGGACCGAACACACAGTGCTCGTGCACATGGGCCCAAACACTAGTTTTCCTGGGAAACCCGTTTTTACAGTTTGGGTCCAGGGGCTGTAAAACAAAAAAAAAAAAAAATAAATAAAAAAAAAGCGCATTATTAAAAAAATTATGATTACACTTACCGGTCCTGCGACGTGTCATGCTGCCCCACTGTCTCCCGGCCGCTTCTGGTTCCGGGTCTGATCATTAACTTCTGGCACTATTCACTGCACTGCTCGTCACTCAGCAGTCTTCGGCTTTTTTAGCCGCGTTCGCGGTGACATGAGGGTTCACCCGAGTCCTTGGCTTAGCCAGGGACTCGTTTGAACTTTGATTGTCACTGTCAGCCTGCTTGTCGCTCTGCAGAGACGCTTTTCTGTACAGAGCAATGGAGCAGAGCTGACATTACTCTCCCTGATGACAGTAGCACACTGGGTAATAAAGGGGTTAGGGCCAGCTTTGTATTATCAGCTGGTACTAAGCCCGAAATTCATGGTGTTATGCCAAATTAGCCATGGCCATCATTAATTTCTAGTAAACAGTAAAAAAAAAAAAAAAAAATTAGAAAAAAAATGTAGATACTTTATTTTTATTATAAAAATAAATCCTTAGTCCGATGTAGTCTACAGGGAGAACAATGTCCGCTCTGCTTCATCGCTCTGTACAGACAAGCATCTCTACAGAGTGAGAAGCAGGCTGACCGTAACAGACAAAGTTCAATTGAGTCCATGGCTAAGTCATGGACTCGGGTGAACCCTGACGTCACCGCGAACACAGCCAAAAAAGCCGAAGTGACAGCAGTGCAGAGAATACCACCGAAAGTTAATGATCGGACCCGGAAGCAGATGCGGCCGGAGACAGTGTCGCAGGATCGGTAAGTATAATATTATATTATATATATATATATATATATATATATATATATACACACATATATATGCACACCGTATTTTTCGCTTTCTAAGATGCACCGGAATATAAGACGCACCCCAAACTTAGACATAAAAAAGGTAAAAAAAAGAAAAATGGGGTCCGTCTTATACTCCGGTGTTCTCTTACCGGAGGGGGGCAGCAGTGGTGGTGAAGCGGGGTCACAGGAGGCACAGGTTGTGCTGGCAGGCGCGGCAGGTCAGTGGCAGCGGGGTCTGTGGTTGCAGGTGCCGTGGTTGCAGGCGCGGTGGCGTCCGCGGTGGCAGGATCCGTGGGGTCCGTGGTGGCGGCAGCAGCCGTGGCGTGTGAGCCGTGCAGCAGGCCGGTGCAGTGAGTGTCCGCGGTCCCGGTTCAGTGGTGGCAGCGGCGGCGACTGCTCAGTGGTGGCAGGGACTGCTCAGTGGTGGCGTGTGTCCGCGGTCCCGGTTCAGTGGTGGCAGCGGCGGCGGCGGCTCAGTAGTGGGAGCGGCGGCGACGGCTCAGTGGTGGAGTGTGTCCGCGGTCCCGATTCAAGTAATGGCGCCCGGAGCGACGCATGCGCAGATGGAGCTCTCATCCAAGGGCTCCATCTGCGCACGCGCTGACTCCCGGAGCAGCGCGTGCGCAGATGGAGCTCTCATCCAAGAGCTCCACCGGCGCCATCATTTGAAAGTGGGACCGCGGACAACTGGTAAGCTGCACAGCCGCCCGCCCCGCATGCACAGAGTGGCAGCCAGCAGGCTGGCCGCCCACTCTGCGTACAAGCCGCCGGGTACCTGTGCTTGCGTGCGGTGGCAGCCGGGTACCCATGGCTGTGTGCGGGCGGCAGATGGGTGACTGTGTGAGGGCGGCAGCCGAGTACCTGCACGGGCACCCGACTGCCGCTCGCACACAGCACCCGGCTGCCGCCCGCACACAGCCATGGGTACCCGTCTGCCACCGCATGCAAGCACAGGTACCTGGCTGCCGACCCCACACAGCACCCGCTGCCGCCCGTAGACATCCACGGGTACCCGGCTGCCGCTGCATGCAAGTACAGGTACCCGGGCGCTTGCATGCAGCCACAGGCACCCGCCCGATCGCCTCAGACAGGACCCCCCCCCCCCCCTTCCGCTACCGCTTTATAAGACGCACCCCCCATTTTCCTCCCAAAATTTGGGGAGGAAAAGTGCGTCTTATAAAGCGAAAAATACGGTATATATATATATATATTATATATATATTATATATATATTATATATATATATATATATATTATATATATATATATATATATATATTAAATTATATTTATATTTATTTATTTCCAGGGCGGCACTCAGGGATGAACGGTGCTCAGGTCTATAGAAGGCATCCACAATCAAAATTGAAGAAAAAGACCGGCACTCTTCTTTATGAATGTAGATTCTTTTTATTGTACAATTCCATGTACAGGCATCAAATATTATAACGCGTTTCGGCGAAAGCCTTTCTCAAACAAAAGATGATTACTGCATCACAATTCACACTCTAAGGGGTACTTCACACACAGCGAGATCGCTGCTGAGTCACGTTTGTTGTTACCTCATTAGCGATCTCGTTGTGTGCGACACTGAGCAGCGATCTGGCCCCTGCTGTGAGATCGCTGCTCGTTACACAAAGTGCTGGTTCGTTTTTTTTATTGTTGCTCTCCCGCTGATAAGCACACATCGCTGTGTGTGACAGCGAGAGAGCAACAATCCTGAATGTGAAGGGAGCAGGAGCTGGCGTCTGACAGCCTGGGGTAAGCTGTAACCAAGGTAAACATCGGGTAACCAAGGTGATTACCCGATATTTACCTTCGTTACCAGCCTCCGCAGCTCTCACGCTGCCAGTGCCGGCTCCTGCTCCCTGCACACGCTAAGCTAAGCGGTGTGCGCTGGTAACTAAGGTAAATAATCGGGTAACCATACCCGATGTTTACCTTAGTTACCAGTGTCCGCAGCTTCCAGACGCCGGCTCCGTGCAAGTGCAGCGTCGCTTGCACGTCGCTGCTGGCTGGGGGCTGGTTACTGGTGAGATCTGCCTGTTTGACAGCTCATCAGCGACCATGTAGCGATGCAGCAGCGATCCTGAGCAGGTCAGATCGCTGGTCGGATCACTGCTGCATCGCTAAAGTGTGAAGGTACCCTAAGGGGTACTTCACAGACAGCGAGATCGCTACTGAGATCGCTGCTGAGTCACGGTTTTTGTGACGCAGCAGTGACCTCATTAGCGATCTCTCTGTGTGTGACACTGAGCAGCGATCTGGCCCCTGCTGTGAGATCGCTGCTCGTTACACACAGCCCTGGTTCGTTTTTTTATTGTTGCTCTCCCGCTGATAAGCACACATCGCTGTGTGTGACAGCGAGAGAGCAAAAATCCTGAATGTGCAGGGAGCAGGAGCCGGCGTCTGACAGCCTGCGGTAAGCTGTAACCAAGGTAAACATTGGGTAACCAAGGTGGTTACCCGATATTTACCTTCGTTACCAGCCTCCGCAGCTCTCGCGCTGTCAGTGCCGGCTCCTGCTCCCTGCACACGCTAAGCTAAGCAGTGTGCGCTGGTAACTAAGGTAAACATCGGGTAACCATACCCGATGTTTACCTTAGTTACCAGTGTCCGCAGCTTCCAGACGCCGGCTCCCTGCAAGCGCAGCGTCGCTTGCACGTCGCTGCTGGCTGGTCACTGGTCGCTGGTGACATCTGCCTGTTTGACAGCTCACCAGCGACCATGGAGCGTCGCAGCAGCGATCCTGACCAGGTCAGATCGCTGGTGGGATCGCTGCTGCGTTGCTAAAGTGTGACGGTACCCTAAATAATAAAGGTTCATGGATCTGGTAGGAGTAAACTCCCTACTCATATGCATAATCAATCAATTAACAACTCAAATCCCAAGATCCAATTCAAGTTAACAAAAAAAAAAAAAAACCCCAAGAAAAAAAAAAAAAAAAAAAAAAAAAGATACTTTTATAAATGCAGAGCATATGAGGAAAAAAGGGGGAAACATCAATAATAATTAATGTGAACCATCAAAAATAAACTCTTGTTCATATAAATTATTGCAAAAAATTTGGTTTTGCCTTTTTTTTACTATTCTAATTTTTTATAATTTTTATTCTTAAGGATTCACATAGCATCATGAAATTTAAACTAGAGAAACAGGTTATATTATAGCAACCAAACAAATAAGCTTCCAAAAGCATTTGTTTACAAAATTACATGATGGGGTTACATTTATGTTTAATCTCTTTTTTATTGAAAAATTAAGGTTGGTTACAATAAGCAGGGCTGCAGACCAAGGCAAACCCCCAAATAGAGACAAAACAAAAAAAAAACAAGAATGCAATGAAACATGAAAGGCTTTGCATGGTTGCAGCCATATACAGTTTGTTACAATAAAGAACATTTAAGAACATTTATATCATTCTGTCTTGAACCATTATAAAAGTATAAAATCCATAAACTATACCATAAACAGCAAAGATTTACCATTCATACCATAGAGGCACATAATGGTCAGTCGAAGGAAAAGAAATAAAGAGAGAAAGAAAGAGGGAAGTAGACAGTGAATGATGACGGGGAAAAGGATCATGGGGAAGGGCAAGAAAGGGCCGGGATAACTAGCAGGAAAAATCTAGGTAGAGTCTCAACTCGCCCCAAAGAGGGACCTGAAGTCCGGAGAATCCAAAAACATGACCCAGGGACTCCAGATCTTAATAAATTTTTCAGTAGCGTCCTGAATTTCAGCAGTGAGACTCTCCATTCTGTAAAGGGAAGCCATCTCCTCAAGCCACTCATCCAAGGCGGGGGCACGGGTTGACCTCCAGTGTCTGGGGATCACGGCTCGGGTAGCCGCTAGGCAAAACCGCAATAGTCCCATTTTCTGAGATTTCACAGATCCCGGTAGGATAGATAAGAGAGCGATTTGCGGAGAACCAGAGAGGGCCTCCCCACTAATGCTATTGTATGCCGAGAAGACGCCACTCCAAAAAGGCTTAATGAGGCTACAGCTCCACCATATATGCAACATATCCCCCCTCTCGTGATTACACCGCCAACATCTGTCTGACACTGAAGGGAAGATTGCGTGTAGGGCATGAGGGCAGCGGTATCAGCGGGTGAGAATTTTATAACCCTTTTCCTGGACCGAACAAGCCCTAGAAAATTTGTGAGTGAAAAGAAAAGCAGTCCTCCATTCCTCAACCCGGATAGTCACGCCCAAGTCTCTACTCCATCCCCTCACAAATTTGTGCTCATCCACATCCCCCTTCTGGATCAAAAGGTTATAGATAAGGGACAGGGTATGTCCCGGAGCCTCTTCTAAAAGAAAGAGCTTTTCAAACGAGGAGGCAGCATAAAGTGCCTCCCGGCCTGATCCGGTCAAGAAAGACCTGATCTGGAAGTATTCAAACCAGGGTATGGCCCCTCCCGAGGCAGAGAGCAAGTCGTATGTGGGTAATGGGGATCCCTGGAGTATGTGAAAGAAGCGCTCGTCCCCGCTCCTCCTCCGGCACAGGAAAACATCGGCCCCAACTGCCGGGGCAAAATCTGGGTTTGAAAAGATAGGGGAGAGGGGACCGCGCCCCCTGGACAGACGACCAATTTTGGTTTCTAAATCCCACGTCCTCAATGTCACCCTCAAGAGATCAGCCTCAGAGAGAGGCTGGCCCCTGGAGCCCGAGCTAATCCAAGGGAGGTAACGCAAGGGAATCTCGTGGTCCATTTCTTCTAGGCTTACCCACTGCTTTGTGGCCCCATGATATTGCCAATCTAGTAATCGCATCAGTAGAGCCGCTTTATGATAGAGTTTAAGGTTGGGCAATCCAGCCCCCCCCCTGGCTTTTAAGTCTGCAAAGGGTAGTAAAGCCTATCCTCGGGCGCTTACCTCCCCACACGAAGCGCGTGATAACTGACTGCAGGCTGGAGAAAAAGGCCGCAGGAGAAACTAAGGGGACCGTCTGGAACAAGTACAAAAAGCGAGGCAAAATGTCCATTTTGATAACATTTATTCGTCCAAACCAGGATAGTCTTTTACTATTGTATGAGGTAAGATCCTTTCTTGTTCTGTTGAGAAGGGGAAGGTAGTTAAGCTGATATAGTTTTGAGAGATCCATGGGGACTGTTATCCCTAAGTAAGTAATGGCGGAGTCCTGCCACTTGAAGGGGAAATTTTTCTTGATATGATCCACCTCAGCATCAGGGAGAGATATGTTTAATGCCTCGGATTTGGAGTAATTGACCTTAAAGTTGCTGAGGTGACTGAATTTTTCAAACTCTTGAATAAGTGAGGGGAAGGAAAGGCGAGGCTGTGAAATGAACAGAAGTAGATCATCTGCGTAAAGAGCTGCCTTGCATTCCCCACCCCCTACCCCTATCCCGTGGATACTGGAATTGTTTCTGATGGCCACGGCAAGGTGTTCCATAACCAGGACATAAAGTAGGGGGGAAAGGGGGCACCCCTGACGTGTACCATTATGTATTGCAATTGGTGATGAGAGAAACCCATTGACTTTGACCCTGGCAGAGGGATTCCTATAAAGGGAAGAGACCCTTTCAATGAATTTGTCTCCCAGTCCTACCTGCCGCAGAGAGGACATCACAAACTCCCAGCTGACTATCAAAGGCCTTCTCTGCATCAATGGAGAGAAGGCACGTAGGGAGACCTCTGGCCTCAGCCCGCGCCATAAGAATAAGGGTTTTGTTGGTATTGTCCCTGGCCTCACGACCCAATACAAAGCCAACCTGAACAGTGTGAATAATACCGGGAAGAAGTGGAGCCAGTCTATTGGCGAGAGCCTTGGCAAAAAATTTGATGTCAGCATTGATGAGGGAGATGGGTCTGTATTTAGAGACAGAAGAATGATCCTTCCCCGATTTGGGTAGAACACTAATATGTGCTTCTAGGGACTGGGCGACAAAGGGGGAGTCTCCAGATACAGAGCCAAAAACCCTCGTGAGGAAAGGGACAATTTGGTCACCAAATATCTTATAAAATTTGGAGGTAAATCCGTCCGGACCCGGACTCTTACCATTCGGGGAGGCTTTAATTATGGCGAGGATCTCTTCTGTGGAAAAGTCCTCTTCCAAGGCTACCGCATCCCTTTCAGAGATCCGAGGAAGTGCAGTTTGCTGCACATATTCGTTAACTTTACGCTGGAAAGATTGTGGCGGCATATCTCTAAACTGCCCCTTCAAATTATAGAGGTCATCATAGAACGAACGGAACAGGTTTGCAATTTGGATGGGATCTTGGGTCGAAGCCCCCCCCCCCGGTCTGGATTTTTGGAACATGGCCAATAGCATTTCTGGGGTGCAGAAAATGAGCCAAGGCTCTCCCACACTTGTCAGAATGCTCATATAAATATCGACTTAACTTGGCCCTTTGTCTCCTGTACCTTTGATCGAGAAGGTCCCTCAGCCCCTCCCTAGCCTTTGTGAGGTCCGCATAAACCGTGGCGGAAAGGGATTGCTTGTGTGCGGCTTCCAAAGAGGCAATTTGCTGTAGGAGCTCTGTGATAAGGGAAGACCTCTCCTTCAATCTAGAGCCATGTTTAATTAATAAATCTCGAACTACACACTTTAGCGCCTCCCATTGTGTCGGAAGAGGAGTCGGGTCGCTGGCATGATTTTCCAAGAATTCAGATATGTGGCTCCGTATTTCACTACAGCACAATTGATCATTAAGCAAATTTTCATTGAGGCGCCAAGTCCATGGGCGCTGTGAGCTATTTAGAGGAGTGAAGTGAGCAAAGACCGGGGCGTGATCGGAGAGAGAAAGGTTCCCAATAGACGCTCCAACCTGCCACGTCAGGACATGTTGGCTCAGGAGGATCATGTCGAGGCGGCTATATGATGAATGGGCTGGGGAGTAGTAGGAGTAATCTTTTGTGGTGGGGTATAGGGGCACGCCATACATCCACCAACTGCATATTTTGAATGTCACGTTTAAGGGCCTTAAGTTTTCTGCGTGGTATAAAATGACGCCCTGACGAGGTGTCTATGTCTGGGTCCAGTGTGAGGTTAAAGTCTCCACCAGCTACTAACACGCCCTCAGAAAATTCAGCCAGACGGGACAGAATAGAGGCGCAGGCCCGAGAGGGATCCCTGTTGGGGAGATACCAGTTGGCAATTGTATATACGGTGGAGCCAATGCATAATTTCAGAAAAAGAAACCTACCTCCGGGGTCGGCCAAAGAATCCACAATCGTGTGGGTCAAAGACCTGTGAAGGGTAATAGAGACCCCCCAGACCTGGAAGCCGGGTTGGGGCTGTGGAACCAGGAGGTGTAGTTCCTGTCCTTCAGTGCAGGGAGATGGCCTTCCTTGAAGTGAGTCTCCTGCAACATAAGTATGTGGATCCGTTTTTTGTGCATTTCAAATAAAATTTGCGATCTCTTCCGAGGCGAGTTGAGACCCCTGGTGTTGTAAGAGGCAACATTAATCTGCGCCATTGCTCCACGATATGAGGTATTTAGTCTAGGGACGGGGGAGGCAAGGAGGGTGGGAGAGAGAAAAGAGGGATGAGAGAGGAAAGGGAGGGAGATTGGATTCAAAGGAGGAAGAGAGAGCAGGAAACAAACAAAGGGAAAGAAGGAAGGATTAGAGGTTAAATGAGAGGAGGATCGAGGAGGTAGAGATAGAGTAGAACACTAAAAAGATGTGGACTAATGGGCTCAGTCCACTAGCTGGGTTAAAGAAGTTAAACGTCCTAAAGACGTTGGACCCCTGTGGGGGGGGCTAGGCTTTCTACCAAGGGGAGAGGGGCCCCCCTTGCTGCCCCGGATTAAGGTGTTCAATACAGAACTGAAAGCCCACTAGCCATGGCCCAGAAGCAGAATTGAGCGAGAAAGCATAGAGAAAGGGAGAATCAGGAGAAAGACATCTTGTCAAGATTCGAATCTGGGTCCCCAAGTTTATGGTCCAGGGGGACCTCAAGGTGGACTCCCCGGGCTCATACTGCTTAAGAGTCTCCACACACCAGCAGAGCATACAGCCTAAAAGAAAAAGTTAATCAACATCAGTGAAAATCAGGCAAATGTAGAACGCCACAACCTCAATTAGCAAAACTGTAAAATGAAAAGTCCCTGAGATAGAACCCCCCCCCTATAACTCAGGAAAACAACCAGATTTATACGGAACCGAGAAGCAGGGATTCTTTTCACGAAAGTTCATCTCTCTCATTGACGGTGGTCTCTGGAACGATGTCGCGGCGGGCCTCCCTCGGGCTCCAGAGGGATGCCCGGCCAGTCCATGATCTCAATCCGCGGGATGCGGAGGGCCGCTGTGAAGGAATCAATGTCCCAAGGGGAACGAAGAATATGCATTTGGCCGTCATGTCGTACCTGCAGGCGGAAAGGGAATCCCCAGCTGTAAGTGAGGTTGTGTGCCCTAAGCAGATCCAGAAGTGGTCTTAGGGCTCGTCTCCTCTGAAGGGTGAGGCGGGATAGGTCCGGCAGGATCTGGAGCTTGACCTTTTGGAAGAGAGCTGAGGAGCCGTCTCTGAGCTTTTGCTGGATGGTCTCTTTTTGCACGTAGTGATGGATCCTGCAAATGACGTCCCGGGGACGGTTAGGGTCAGACGATCTGGGCCCCAAAGCTCTGTGAGCCCTATCCAGCTCTATCTCATTAGCAGGGGGAGCATCCAGAATTTTGTTAAACACTCGTTGTAGAACCCGTGGGAGATCTCTGGAGTCTACCTCCTCAGGAAGGCCTCGGATTCTGAGGTTATTGCGGCGGACTCGATTCTCGGCATCATCTAATGCTTCTGTGAGATAGTGTATTTGCTGAGCGTGCGCATCTAGACTTTGCTGGTGAGAGAAAACGTCGCTCTGGATGGATTGTATTTTATTGGCTTTAGACTGGACCTGGCTATCAATTTTCTGCACATTGGCGTGTAAAGTAGAGAGTTCTGCGCGGTACGCTTTTTCAAGCCTTGCTACAATCATGTCCATGTCTTCCCTAGAGGGGATGGTATTGATGCGGGCTCGGAGGTCTTTTAATTCGGACAGGACTTCCATCCCCTGGGAAGTCAAGACAGGTGAGGCACATGAATTATCAGCATCAGTACAGCTTGCTGTGGTTGCTAGGGCTGCAGGCCTGGTGTAAGTGGTTGCCCCCTGCTGCTGATGCCCGAGACTCTGCACTGGAGGGGGAGGGGGCACAGCAGGGCTATTTATCAGGATCATTTCCCCAAGACTCTCACCCTCCCATCCCCCACTGGTACCTTGTGCTTCTGAGTCCAGGATAAGTGGGTTAGACGCTGCTAAACTGCTTTGAGCCTGGATAGAAGTACACAGTAAAGGGCCAGGAGAGAGGTGGAGGAGGGGAACAGTAGCAGGAGCTGGCGTTTGCTGTTTGTCCCGAGGCTGTGCAATGTCCGGTCCATTATCAAGGCTCCCCAGGGAGCTGTTACATGTCTGCTGGGGCTGTGGATCTCTGAGGCCCCCTCCTGGAGTACTGATCTCATCCTCACTGCAAGGGGGAGGACGGGCAAGGAGGATCACTGGAGCTGACAGGTTTATACCTTCTCCAAGGGCTGCATTCCGGTGCTGGGTGTCCAAGGAGGGCAGAGACTGGGGTATACCTGAACCTCCTACTGTGTCTCCCGACCGAGCTGATCCCCTGGTGGAAATTCCCGCGCTGTGGGACCGCAGGTGGAAATCAGTGGACCTGCTGCGGGTCTGTGGAGCCTCACCTAGGCTGTATGCTGCCTCGTGGCTGTGAAGGCTGGCAGCCATATTTGGTGGAGCTTGTCTGGAGGAAGCTTCTGAGGCCCTGGGGAAAAAACGTTGTATGCCACGGCTAGCTGTCTGAGCCTCAGAGGACCGATGCCTGACCAATTTCCCTCTCTTTCTGTGGCTCATATTCCAGGGCCAGGGACCTGGGGTGCTGTATAGTCGGCTGTTATCCAGGGCAGGTTAGGGAGCCGAGATGAAGTGTGTCCTCACTCCTCCATAGCCAGGCCACGCCCATGGGGTTACATTTATAATCACAGAAAAATACACAGAGAATTTAATCAGCGAGTCATTCATTACAAGAAACCACTAATGTCATAGTCTCTATTCAGACCAAGCGACTGCAGAGATTGCAGCCTGAATATCCAATAGGTCGCTCTCCTCTTCAGCATTGTGATGCGATCCCCCCCTCGTCTGGGCTGCATTGTGGTGCGATTCCCCCCTCGTCTGGGCAGCATTGTGGTGCGATCCCCCCCTCGTCTGGGCAGCTGGACCTGCTCCAAGATCTGGAAACGTAGTTGGGAGACATTATGCCTAAATTCAGCAAAATGCTGGGATACAGGTAAAGTTAGATTTTTTTGCCTTATTGTATACTTGTGATTAGATAGTCTCTCTTTTAATTTTTGAGTGGTTTCACCTACATAAATTAAACCACAAGGGCATTTCAACATATACACCACAAAACTACTATCACAAGTATAATATCCATTTATTCTAAACGATTCCCCTGTACGAGGATGCTGAAATGTGGATCCCTTAATCACACCTGAGCAGTGGACACAGTTCAGACACTGGAATGTGCCTGTCACAGGTTTAGAAAGAAATCTCTGAACTAGTTTACTTTCACTGCCCAGGTCCGCTCTCACTACTTTATCCCTAATATTCAGGGACCTACGATGAGACATAAGGGGAGGTCTGTGAAAATCTTTAATATTGGGGTAGGAGTTAGATAAAACATTCCAATGTTTCCTCAAGACTTTATGGATGAATACAGACCATGGGTGATATGGGTTTGAAAAAACTAGCCTCTGCTCTTTATCCCTCTGTGTGGATTGTCTGTCTTTCTGCTCATTCAGTAACCTTGAGGGGTAACCCCTCTGTGAAAACTTTATGGACATTTCATCTACTCTTTGCTCAAGCACCTTTGGATCAGTGACTATTCTCTGCACCCTTTGATACTGTGAGTGTGGCAATGATTTTTTTCAGATGAGGGGGATGATTATTAGAAAAAAGCAGGAGATTATTTTTATCAGTCGGCTTTCTATATAGGTCAGTGTATAGATTATGGTCGTCACCCTTAATGACAATTGTATCCAAAAAATTAATTCTGTCCAAATGACAGTTCATTGTAAACTTCAGTTCAGACCAGATAGAGTTAATCTCATTAATAAAAATCTCCAGGGCTCGAATGTCACACCTCAAAATACAAAAAATATCATCCAGGAATCTGCGCCAAAAAACACAGTTCGCTTGAAAAAAAACCACTTGAATAAATAAATTCCTTTATAAACCACGCCATATACGCGTAAGGAGGTGCGACATTCGAGCCCATCACTGAGCCACAGCGCTGTGTATAGGTGTCCTGAAATAAAAAATAATTCTCAAAGTTAAAGCAAGTAGCTCAAGAAAAAACTTTTTTTGCATATCCGAGTAATTAGTCCCATTCAATAGCCACTCAACAGCTCTAAAGGCCCCTTTACACACAGACTTTCAGCGATCCCAACCTGGCCGGGATCGCTACAAAGTCGCAGGATAGAGGATAGAGGGTAGAGATAGAGGTAGAGGATAGAGGATAGAGGTAGAGGATAGAGGGTAGAGGGTAGAGATAGAGGTAGAGGATAGAGGGTAGAGGTAGAGGATAGAGGGTAGAGGATAGAGGGTAGAGGATAGAGGATAGAGGGTAGAGATAGAGGTAGAGGATAGAGGTAGAGGATAGAGGGTAGAGGATAGAGGGTAGAGGATAGAGGGTAGAGGATAGAGGGTAGAGGATAGAGGATAGAGGGTAGAGAGAGGTAGAGGATAGAGGATAGAGGGTAGAGGGTAGAGGTAGAGGATAGAGGGTAGAGGTAGAGGATAGAGGGTAGAGGGTAGAGGTAGAGGATAGAGGGTAGAGGATAGAGGGTAGAGGATAGAGGGTAAAGGATAGAGGGTAGAGGATAGAGGGTAGAGGATAGAGGGTAGAGGATAGAGGGTAGAGGGTAGAGATAGAGGATAGAGGGTAGAGATAGAGGTAGAGGATAGAGGATAGAGGGTAGAGAGAGGTAGAGGATAGAGGGTAGAGAGAGGTAGAGGATAGAGGATAGAGGGTAGAGATAGAGGTAGAGGATAGAGGGTAGAGATAGAGGTAGAGGATAGAGGGTAGAGGGAGGTAGAGGATAGAGGGTAGAGATAGAGGTAGAGGATAGAGGGTAGAGATAGAGGGTAGAGGATAGAGGTAGAGGATAGAGGTAGAGGATAGAGGTAGAGGGTAGAGATAGAGGATAGAGGGTAGAGATAGAGGTAGAGGATAGAGGGTAGAGATAGAGGTAGAGGATAGAGGGTAGAGATAGAGGGTAGAGGATAGAGGATAGAGGGTAGAGATAGAGGATAGAGGGTAGAGATAGAGGATAGAGGGTAGAGGTAGAGGATAGAGGTAGAGGATAGAGGGTAGAGATAGAGGTAGAGGATAGAGGATAGAGGGTAGAGATAGAGGTAGAGGATAGAGGGTAGAGATAGAGGTAGAGGATAGAGGGTAGAGATAGAGGTAGAGGATAGAGGGTAGAGATAGAGGAGAGGGTAGAGGTAGAGGATAGAGGGTAGAGATAGAGGTAGAGGATAGAGGGTAGAGATAGAGGTAGAGGATAGAGGGTAGAGATAGAGGATAGAGGGTAGAGGTAGAGATAGAGGTAGAGGTATACATATATATATATATACATATATATATATATATATATATATATATACACATATATATATATATATATATGTATATATATATATATATATATATATATATATATATATATATATATATATATATATATATTTATATATATTAATATTATATAAATACATACACACACACACACACACACACACACACAATATATGTATGGTATTTTTTTGCCAATATAGCTGTACGAGGGCTTGTCGTCTTTTGAGTGACATGCTGGTGCACTGGAAAATGGGGGGAAAAAAAAAATTACAGTGCGGTAAAATTGCAAAAGAAAAATAAAAAAGGAGCAATTCCACAATGGTTTTGAGGTTTTTGATTTCCCACGTTCGCTATATGGTTAAACTGACCTGGCAGTATGATTTTCCAGGACAATACGAGTGAACTGATAATAAATAAATAAATAAAAAAAATAAAAACCTATAAAGATTTGGTATTTGGTGAAAACAAAATTGGAAATTTATGAGAAAATGTTTTGCTTTTGTCGCAATTTTTAGAGACCTGTAACATTTTAATTTTTTGGGATCTGGGGCTGAGTTACGACTTCCTTTTTTGCATTCTGATTGGAAGTTTTTAGTGGTATAATTTTGGGGTAAGGTAAATACTATGTTCTGAGTGCCTCACTGCATTTTAGTGCAATGTTGCAGTAACCTAAACTTATTTCTTGCAATTTTTTTTGCCCTCACAGCGTTAACAGATCGGATTAATTTATTTTATAGTTTCATAGATCAGACATTTCTGAACGCAGAGATACCAAAATGTGTATTTGTATTATTGTTTTATTTTCAATGGAGCAAAAGAGGGGCGATTTGAACCTCTAATTATTCAGATTTTTATTTATTTTTTAAGAACAAAAAACTTTACTTTTTATGGTATTTACCAGTTTATTTAAGGGACTTGAAGCTGTGATCATCTGATCGCTTGTGCTGTACAGCACTAAATGCTGTCTTCTTATGAATTGGCGGCGTTCACAGGAGGATCGTAATGAAAGGTATGGGGGTAATCAGCAGACCCCCGGCTGTCACAACTACCCATCGGCACCTCAACCATGTAACGGGCCACTGATGGGAGGGAGTGACGTATCCACAGCATAACTTCACCAGGTGAGAACATTTTCTACAATTGGTTTCATATATACATTTTTTTTTAACTTCTTCCCTTAAAACAAAACTGCTCTCCCACTTTTCTTTTTCACGTAGGAAAAGGCATATATTAACCCCTTCAGCCCCCGGGCACTTTCCGTTATTGTTTTTTGCTCCCCTTCTTCCGAGAACCGTAACTTTTTTATTTTTTTTATCAATCTTCCCATATGAGGGCTTGTTTTTTGCGGGACGAGTTGTACTTCTAAATGAAACCATACGTTTTAGCATATAGTGTATTGGAAAACGGCAAAAAAATTCCAAGTGCGGAAAAATTGCAAAAAAAAAGTGTGATCGTACAATAGTTTTTGGGACATTTTATTCACTGTGTTCACTATATGGTAAAACTGATATATCTATGTGATGCCTGAGGTCAGTGCGAGTTTGTAGACACCAAACATGTATAGGTTTACTTGTATTGAAAAGGTTAAAAAAAATTCACAAGCTTGTCCAAAAAAAGTGGCGCACGTTTTGCGCCATTTTCCAAAACCCGTAGTGTCTCATTTTTCGGGATCTGAGACTCAGTGAGTGCTTATTTTTTGCGTCTCGACCTGACGTTTTTAACAGTACCATTTTTTGCGCAGATGCTACGTTTTGATCGCCTGTTATTGCATTTTGCGGCGACCAAAAAACGTAATTTTGTGAGTGTATGCGATCGGGTGTGTGTGAGTGTATGCGATCGGGTGTGTGTGTGTGTGTGTGTGTGTGTGTGTGTGTGTGTGTGAGTGTATGCGATCGGATCTGTGAGTGTCGGCAGAGGAGCACTGCATGCTGGAGGAGGCTGAGAGAAGGGAGGTTGAGGCTGGGGGAGGCTAGGCTGATCCTGGGGGAGGCTGATGCTGGGGACAGAAAAGGGGCTGACGCTGCGGGCAGAGAGCCTGACGCTGCGGGCAGAGAGCCTGACGCTGCGGGCAGAGAGCCTGACGCTGCGGGCAGAGAGCCTGACGCTGCGGGCAGAGAGCCTGACGCTGCGGGCAGAGAGCCTGACGCTGCGGGCAGAGAGCCTGACGCTGCGGGCAGAGAGCCTGACGCTGCGGGCAGAGAGCCTGACGCTGCGGGCAGAGAGCCTGACGCTGCGGGCAGAGAGCCTGACGCTGCGGGCAGAGAGGCTGACGCTGCGGGCAGAGAGGCTGATGCTGCGGGCAGAGAGGCTGATGCTGCGGGCAGAGAGGCTGATGCTGGTACAGCATGGGGGATGGAGCACGATGGGGGGTGCGCAGCATGGCGGATGGAGCACGTTTGGGAGTGCGCAGCATGGCGGATGCAGCACGATGGGGAGTGCGCAGCATGGCGGATGGAGCACGATGGGGAGTGCGCAGCATGGCGGATGGAGCACCTTTGGGAGTGCGCAGCATGGGAGATGGAGCACGATGGGGAATGCGCAGCATGGGGGATGGAGCACGATGGGGGGTGCGCAGCATGGGGGATGGAGCACGATGGGGGGTGCGCAGCATGGGGGATGGAGCACGATGGGAGGTGCGCAGCATGGGGGATGGAGCACGATGGGAGGTGCACACCTCCCCCCAACACACACACACACACACACGCGCGCACTGCACCACACCACACACACACACTGGGAACCACAAACACCGCCCTACACAGACACCCACACACACAGACAACGCCGCACACACACAAAACACCCAACATACAAACACCGCGGCATACATAAATATACGCACATACCGCACAACACACACATTGCACAAAACATACCTCCCCCCGCCACACACCACACAACGCTACAGACACACAGCGCTCCACAAACAATGCAACACACATACAACACCGCACTCACCCCCCGCCACACCCAGAACATGTACAGCGCCCTACACAAACACTTGGTAACTACACACAACATCTGTATATATATATATATATATATATATATATATATATATATATATATATATATATATATATATATTATATATATATATATATATATATATATATATATATATATATATATATAAAAAACACAAAAATCATACATTAACCCTTTCACGACCGGCCGATTTTTCGCTTTCCGTTTTTTTTTTTCGCCATTCTTTTTCTGAGAGACGTAACTTTTTTATTTTTCAGTCAATATGGTCATGTGAGGGCTCATTTTTTGCGGAACGAGCTGTACTTTTAAATGAAACCATCAGTTTTACCATATTGTGTACTAGAAAATGGCAAAAAAATTCCAAATGCTGAAAAATAGCAAAAAAAGTGCGATAGCACTATGGTTTTTGAGATATTTTATTCACTGTGTTCACTATATGGTAAAACTGATGTGTGGGTGTGATGCCTCAGGTCAGTGCGAGTTCGTAGACACCAAACATGTATAGGTTTACTTTTATATAAGGGGTTAAAAAAAAATCGGAAGTTTGTCCGAAAAAAGTGGCGCACGTTTTACGCCATATTCCGTGACCCGTAGCGTTCTCATTTTTCGGGATCTTAGGCTCAATGACGGCTTATTTTTTGCGTCTCGAGCTGACGTTTTTAACGGTACCATTTTTGCGCAGATGCTACGTTTTGATCGCCTCTTATTGCATTTTGCGCAAAAGTTGTGGCGACAAAAAAACGTCGTTTTGGCGTTTGGAATTTTTTTGCCGCTACGCCGTTTACTGATCAGATTAATTGATTTTATATTTTGATAGATCGGGCGTTTCTGAACGCGGCGATACCAAATGTGTGTATATTTTTTATTTTTTTAACCCTTTAATTTTCAATGGGGCGAATGGGGGGTGATTTGAACTTTTAGGTTTTTTTGTTTTTTTTTAATTTTTTAAAACTTATTTTTTAACTTTTTTTTTTTATTTTACTAGTCCCCCTAGGGGGCTATTGCGATCAACATTCCGATCGCTCTGCAGTATCTGCTGATCACAGCCACAAGGCTGTAAACAGCAGATACGCTGTCTTTCTCTTTTGCTGTGCCCCGGGCACAGCGAAAGTGAAACCAAGTCATGTGTAGTACAGGAGTCATCACATGACCCTGTGCTACCATGACAACTATCGGGAGTCACGTGATCGCGTCACGTGACTTCCGGTTTCGGGTGGTAAGTAAATGCTTACCGCAATCGCGCTTATAATGGCGCTGTCATGTATTGACAGCGCCATATAAGGGGTTAATCGGCACGAGCAGATAACGATTCTGCTCGTGCCTAGCAGGCACACATCTCAGCTGTGAAAATCAGCTGAGATGTGTGCCGATCGCGGCATGCTGCCGCCGGAGGACCGCGGGCAGTAAGATTATGTCATTTAGGACGTAATTTTACTGCCCGCGGTCGTTAAGGGGTTAATATATTATATACATACATGCACACACACACACATACACCCCACCCCCCCCCCCCCCCCGTATATTCGGCTTATAAGACGCACCCCTTACTTTCCCCCAAAATTTGGGGGAACAAAAGTGCGTCTTCTAAAGTGAAAAATACGGTACATTGTCAGCGATTGACAGCGTAGGATGAACTATCATGGGTTTTTATATTTTGGTAGTCACTGGTGCAGAAATCTTGTGATACATAGGTCCAGATTCATCAAAAAAGGTGTGAAAAGTTGCAAAGGTTTGGTACAAATCAAGGCTGTACTAAAACTGCAACTAACTTTCTTATCCCATTTTGCCCATCACCCACAATGTGGGTGAAGCTGGGGCGGTGGTGACCACCACTTGTTAAATTCATGATGAGCTGCATCATTCACTATGCAATAAATCTTACTCCAGCAAAGACTGGACCATTATTTGTTTGGAGGAACACACAGTGGAACACGCCATTCGTCCATCGCTCCTGAAGATGTATGCGCCTCCACATGAATCTCCTCGTCAAGACCAGCCTGAGCAATGGCTGTCTTGATAAATTAGGGCCATTGTTCCTAATGGTCTACACTGGCATAAGAGAATAGAATATAGGTTTGTTACTGCCACACCTAGAGTAAGTTCTATTATTGAGCTCCGTTTCTGATGTAGTATACAGTAAGCTGCCCCAATGGTGACAGAATAGAGACAATATTTTATGATAAGGTCTATGATGGGGATTTGTAGCGCTGTATCCTAAACACAGAGTGCAGATTACAAGAGAGATCTAAATTATGAAGCAGCACAAAAATTGGGAGCTAAAAACAATATGGTGATAAAATGTTCCCAATTACAGACCAGAAAACTGTTGGATAAATGGTGAAAGGGAATCTGTCATTAAATTCACGGGCAGCATAAATCAGAGCCTGACGGGTAAGGTTTACTCTGCAGCATTTCAAAAAGGGAATTTTGTTTACTTACCGTAAATTCCTTTTCTTCTAGCTCCTATTGTGAGACCCAGACAATTGGGTGTATAGCTTCTGCCTCTGGAGGCCACACAAAGTATTACACTTTTAAAAAAGTGTAACCCCTCCCCTCTGCCTATACACCCTCCCGTGGACCACGTGCTCCTCAGTTTTGGTGCAAAAGCAGGAAGGAGAGAACTTATAAATTGGTCTAGGGTAAATTCAATCCGAAGGATGTTCGGAGAACTGAAGACCATGAACCAAAAGAACAAATCAACATCAACAACATGTGTACACACAAGAACAACCAGCCCAAAGGGCACAGGGGTGGGTGCTGGGTCTCCCAATAGGAGCTAGAAGAAAAGGAATTTACGGTAAGTAAAAAAAAATTCCCTTTTTCTTTGTCGCTTCATTGGGAGACCCAGACAATTGGGACGTCCAAGAGCAGACCCTGGGTGGGTAAAACAGTACCTCATTAAAAAGAGCCGAAACCGGCCCCCTCTTACAGGTGGGCAACCGCCGCCTGGAGGACTCGCCTACCTAGACTGGCGTCTGCCGAAGCATAGGTATGCACTTAATAGTGCTTCGTGAAAGTGTGCAGACTAGACCACGTAGCTGCCTGACACACCTGCTGAGCCGTCGCCCGGTGCCGCAATGCCCAGGACGCACCTACGGCTCTGGTAGAATGGGCTTTCAACCCTGAAGGGAGCGGAAGCCCAGAAGTACGGTAGGCCTCTAGAATCGGTTCCTTGATCCACCGAGCCAAGGTTGACTTGGAGGCCTGAGAGCCCTTACGCTGGCCAGCGACAAGGACAAAGAGCGCGTCTGAACGGCGCAGGGGCGCCGTGCGAGACACGTAGAACCGGAGTGCTCTCACAAGATCCAACGAGTGCAAATCCTTTTCACACTGGTGAATTGGATTAGGGCAAAAGGAAGGCAAGGAGATATCCTGATTTAGATGAAAAGGGGATACCACCTTAGGGAGAAATTCCGGGACCGGACGCAGAACCACCTTATCCTGGTGGAAAACCAGGAAGGGAGCTTTGCATGACAGCGCTGCAAGCTCAGACACTCTCCGAAGTGATGTGACTGCCACCAGGAAGGCCACCTTCTGAGAAAGAAGGGAGAGAGAGACATCCCGCAGCGGCTCAAAAGGCGGCTTTTGAAGAGCCGTCAGGACCCTGTTAAGATCCCAAGGTTCCAACGGACGTTTGTAAGGTGGGACCATGTGGCAAACCCCCTGCAGGAACGTGCGGACCTGCGGAAGCCTAGCTAGACACTTTTGAAAAAACACGGAGAGCGCCGATACTTGGCCCTTGAGAGAGCTGAGGGACAACCCCTTGTCCATTCCAGATTGTAGGAATGAAAGGAATGTTGGTAAGGCAAACGGCCATGGAGGAAAACCGTTATCAGAGCACCAGGATAAGAAGATTTGCCAAGACCTGTAATAGATCTTGGCGGACGTTGGCTTCCTGGCTTGTCTCATGGTGGCAATGACATCCTGAGATAACCCTGAAGACGCTAGGAGCCAGGAATCAATGGCCACACAGTCAGGTTGAGGGCCACAGAATTCAGATGGAAAAACGGCCCTTGTGACAGCAAGTCTGGGAGGTCTGGAAGTGCCCACGGTTGACCCACCGTGAGATGCCACAGATCCGGGTACCACGACCGCCTCAGCCAGTCTGGAGCGACGAGAATGGCGCAACGGAAGTCGGACCGGATCTTGCGTAGTACCCTGGGCAGCATTGCCAGAGGGGGAAACACATATGGCAGTCGAAACTGCGACCAATCCTGGACCAAAGCATCCGCTGCCAATGCTTTGTGATCCTGAGACCGCGCCATGAAGGCCGGGACCTTGTTGTTGTGTCGTGACGCCATGAGATCGACGTCCGGCGTTCCCCAGCGGCGACAGATCTCTCGAAACACGTCTGGGTGAAGAGACCATTCCCCCGCGTCCATGCCCTGACGACTGAGAAAATCTGCTTCCCAGTTTTCTACGCCTGGGATGTGAACTGCGGAGATGGTAGAGCCTGTGACTTCCACCCACTGCAGAATCCGCCGGACTTCCTGGAAGGCTTGACGACTGCGAGTGCCGCCTTGGTGGTTGATGTAGGCGACGACAGTGGCGTTGTCCGACTGGATTCGGATCTGCCTGCCCTCCAGCCACCGATGGAAAGCCAATAGGGCTAGATATACTGCCCTTATCTCCAGGATATTGATCTGAAGGGATGATTCTATTGGAGTCCAGGTTCCTTGAGCCCTGTGGTGGAGAAAAACCGCTCCCCAACCTGACAGGCTCGCGTCCGTGGTGACCACGGCCCAGGTTGGGGGTAGGAAGGATTTTCCCCGAGACAGATGTGGGTAGGAGCCACCACTGAAGTGATGTTTTGGTTGCAAGGGAGAGAGATGTTCTTGTCGAGGGAAGCCGAACTCTTGTCCCATTTGCGAAGAATTTCCCATTGGAGTGGCCGTAGATGGAATTGCGCGAACGGCACTGCCTCCATAGCTGCCACCATCTTCCCCAGGAAGTGCATAAGGCGCCTTAAGGGGTGTGACTGACTCCGAAGAAGTGATTGCACCCCCGCCTGCAGAGAAAGCTGTTTGTCGCACGGTAGCTTGACTAACGCTTGCTGGGTATGAAACTCCATCCCGAGGTAAGTCAGTGATTGGGTCGGGGTCAACTTGGATTTCGGGAAATTGACGATCCACCCGAACTGCTGGAGAGTCGCCAGAGTGACGGTAAGACTTCGTTGACACGCCACCCGAGAAGGGGCCCTGACTAGGAGATCGTCCAAGTAGGGGATCACAGAGTGGCCCTGAGAGTGCAGGACCGCCATGACGGATGCCATGACTTTGGTGAAAACCCGTGGGGCTGTCGCCAGGTCGAAGGGCAATGCGACGAACTGGAGGTGTTTGTCCCCGATGGCGAACCGCAGGAAACGTTGATGTTCGGGTGCGATCGGCACATGGAGATAAGCATCCTTGATGTCGATCGATGCTAGGAAGTCTCCTTGTGACATCGAAGCGATGACTGAGCGGAGAGATTCCATCCGAAACCGTCTGGTTCTCACATGTCTGTTGAGCAGCTTGAGGTCCAGAACGGGACGGAATGACCAGTCCTTTTTTGGCACCACGAAGAAGTTGGAGTAAAATCCGCGACCACGTTCCTGAAGGGGAACGGGAATCACAACTCCTTCCATCTTCAGAGTGTCCACTGCCTGAAAAAGTGCGTCGGCCTGTGCAGGGGGTGGGGAAGTTCTGAAGAAACGAGCCGCAGGACGAGAGCTGAACTCTATCCTGTAACCATGAGACAGAATGTCTCTCACCCAACGGTCTTGAACGTGTGGCCACCAGGCGTCGCCAAAGCGGGAGAGCCTGCCACCGACCGAGGATGTGGGTAGGTGAGGCCGAGAGTCATGAGGAGGCCGTCTTGGAGGCAGTGCCTCCTGCGGCCTTTTGGGGCCGTGACTTGGACCGCCACGCATAGGAGTTCCTCTGGCCTTTCTCCGGCCGGTTGGACGAAGAGGCTTGGGGCTTGGCGGAGGGACGAAAGGACCGAAACCTCGATTGGATTTTTCTCTGCTGAGGTCTCTTAGGTTTGGACTGTGGTAAGGAGGAGTCCTTTCCCGAGGATTCCTTAATAATCTCATCCAGCCGTTCGCCAAACAAACGTTCGCCAGAAAAAGGCAAACCAGTTAAGAACCTTTTGTAAGCTGAGTCTGCTTTCCATTCGCGCAGCCACATGGCCCTGCGGACAGCCACGGAGTTAGCGGATGCCACGGCGGTACGGCTAGCGGAGTCCAGGATGGCGTTCATGGCGTAGGACGAAAATGCTGATGCCTGAGAGGTCAAGGAAGAAACATGCGGAGCAGAATTCCGCGTGACAGCATTAATCTCAGACAGACATGCCGAGATTGCTTGGAGAGCCCACACAGCCGCAAAGGCCGGGGCGAAAGATGCGCCCGTGGCCTCATAAATAGACTTCACCAAGAGCTCTGTCAGTGGCATCCTTCAGGGATGAGCCATCGGCAACAGACACAACGGACCTAGCAGCCAATCTAGAGACTGGCGGATCCACCTTGGGTGAGTGTGCCCAGCCCTTAACGACTTCAGGTGGAAAAGGATAACGCGTGTCAGAGTGCCTTTTAGCAAAACGCTTGTCCGGGACCGCTCTGGGCTTCTGGACAGCGTCCCTGAAGTTAAAGTGATCAAAAACGTATTGCGCGTACGTTTGGGGAATCGAAATTGGTGTTTCTCCTGCTGAGAAGCTGACTCCTCTACAGGTGGAGGCGGGGGAGAGAGATCCAACACCTGGTTGATGGACGAGATAAGATCATTTACTAAGGCGTCCCCCTCAGGGGTATCAAGGTTGAGGGCGAAGTCAGGGTCAGAGCCCTGAGCTCCTACGTCCGCCTCGTCATCCTGAGAGTCCTCAAGCTGAGATCCAGAGCAGCGTGAGGAGGCCGGAGAAGAGTTCCAGCGAGGCCGCTTAGCCGGTCTGGGACTGCGATCCGGGCAGGAGTCCTCCGCCTGGGACCTAGGGGCTATCCTGGGAGCGCGCTGCGGCGCGGACCGAGAAGGCCCTGGAGGAGACAAACAACAGGGGCCGGGGCCTGTGAAGAGCCCGGTCTGGACTGCAATGCCTCAAGGAGCTTAGATGATCATTTGTCCATAGACTGTGCAATGGATTGAGAAAGTGACAGTTTCTCAGCGAAAGAGGCCAATGACGGTGACTCTGTCCCTGCAGCCTGCTCAGGGGGAGCAGGGGGATCTACATGAGCCGAGGGGCCCACAAGTGCCCTAGGCTCCGGCTGAGCAAGCGTGGCAGGAGTCGAGCATTGATCACAGTGAGGGTAGGTGGATCCCGCAGGCAACATAGCCCCACAAGAGGTACAGGCTGCGAAAAAAACCTGTGCCTTAGGGGCTTTGCTCCTTGTGGACGACATGCTGTAAGCAATAAGTGTCCCTTAGGAGAGCGACCATATATATAGGCACCCTAGGGGAACCAGCACCGGGTGACCGGTGTGGCTTACCATCCGCTGGTGTCCTCCAGATTCCCTGTCGTGGGTCCCCCGGAGCTGTAGAGCTGTGCAGCTGCAGCATACACCGGCAGAATGCCAAACATGGCCGCCGGAGCTCTCAAGGGGGGAGTGGAGCCATGGGCGGCGCCGGCAAAGGGCGGGAATCTGGAGGCCCCATAGTGGTCAATGAGAGGGGAGGGGAGACATGCAAAGATGCTCCAGCCCTCTGTCGGTAATCCCGCCCTTAACCCTGACAAGCAGGCCCGGGGGCGGGATTTTTCGCGACTAGGCCGCGATGAAGCCGGGGACTAAATTTAAGGCCGTGCCCGACAAGCAGGCACGGTCGGCGCGGAAGTCCGATGAAAAAACAAAGGACGGCGCTACTGGGGAGAAAGGCGACCTCTCTCCCCGTACCGTCCCCACATGGGGACACAGAGTACCTTCAAGGTGCAGGGCCCTGTCCCTGGGGATGAAAACGCTCCGGTCCAGCAGGTTCCACCAGGGGCTGCGGATGGAGCACGGTCTCAGCAGGTGAATGACCGGTGAGGCTCCCACTTCTCTCAGAGCCGCATAAGGGATGGTGAATGAGACGGCATGTGGCTCCAGCCTTTGTACCCGCCATGGGTACCTCAACCTTAACAACACCGCCGACATAGTGGGGTGAGAAGAGAGCATGCCGGGGACCCCATAGGGAACCTCTTTTCTTCCATCCGTCATACTATGTATGAGAAATCTTTTTTTTTTTTTTCTTTTTTTTTTTTCTATGAGTGGATGTGTGCCTCTTTCCACACAAAGCATAAAACTGAGGAGCCCGTGGTCCACGGGAGGGTGTATAGGCAGAGGGGAGGGGTTACACTTTTTTAAAAGTGTAATACTTTGTGTGGCCTCCAGAGGCAGAAGCTATACACCCAATTGTCTGGGTCTCCCAATGGAGCGACAAAGAAAGAAAAGTTTTAAGAGTCGACCGGGGACTATAGTGTATGACCAGACCAATTCGGGGGGCGGACTCCATCTTTACTCAGCTCCAGTTGATTGACAGGTCTCTCCCATGTGTATACATACAAAATAATCACGGGAGACATGTGTTAAGAAATTGGAGCAGGGCAGGGAGAACCTGTCTGGGCTCCGAACTATCAAAAAGGAGACAGTTGCACTCTGTAGTGCTAAGATATGTGGAACAATGAATATGGGAATATAGACATTTATTATTGCTATGAAAAAGGTATACAAATTGAGATACTTTGGACACAAAAATGGCCAGTTTTGTGTGAGCCCAACAGCAAGGTGACCTCTTTGTTGGGCCCCTGCCTACTTTAATGCCTCTCTTTGGTTCACTGGGCTCTGAACTAGTCTTGTCCAGTCTCTTATAGTTTGTGACTGGCTTTTCAAACTATATGTTATGTCTGAAATATCACAGCAATTCAGAGAAACGCATCACTGGATGCAGTCATGTTTTTCATATAGCAGGAATCTAATGACAGGTTCCCTTTAAAACTACAACTTCAGGTATGTTCGATTTGGTGTTACTTCTCTCCACCTCATGCACTCAGTTATTAAGGTGACTAGCAGAATATAGGGATTAGTCTGAATTCCTCACAACAAAAAGGTGATCTCAGCATCATCTAACCTCCTATGCCTTGGGATTTCCATGTGGCACATCGCCGGGTTGTCCGTCACAGAACTGCTGTCTCTATAGTTACTTTGACATCATCTCAGGTCCAAGAACAGATTACAAAACGTATTAACCGGAAACAGCTGCCAAGCTAAACTCAGGTAAAAATAAACCCGCGCCTCGTATTGTCAGGTGGCAGATTGCTACTTTACCCACTACAAATTCAAGCTTTCATTTTAATATGTGCTTGAAATTGTGAACATGTTCGTAAAGAAAAAGAAATCAAATGCTCCGGCATATGGTACTCTCACCAATTCTGAGATCTGTAGCTAAACTTTCAAGAATTAAGGCAGTTCAGAGATGCCAACCATATGTCCATTGAAAGCAAACAGTCATTTTCATTGAAAACCTCGCTACACATCCATAGACTATGTAAGTACAACCATCATCACCACGCACGAGAAGAGACACCACAAGCTAAAACCATATGCAAGAAAATCAACTTTAATTCTTCTGACATTATTAAATTGAAAAGGTGGCATATC
>NC_134362.1:90746829-90769329 GCF_048569485.1 Anomaloglossus baeobatrachus
AGGGGATGGATATTTCAGCAAGACAATGATCCAAAACACTGCTCCAAATCTCCTCAGGCATTCATGCAGAGGAACAATTACAATGTTCTGGAATGGCCATCCCAGTCCCCAGACCTGAATATCATTGAACATCTGTGGGATGATTTGAAGCGTGCTGTCCATGCTCGGCGACCATCAAACTTAACTGAACTGGAATTGTTTTGTAAACAGGAATGGTCAAATATACCTTCATCCAGGATCCAGGAACTCATTAAAAGCTACAGGAAGCGACTAGAGGCTGTTATTTTTGCAAAAGGAGGATCTACAAAATATTAATGTCACTTTTATGTTGAGGTGCCCATACTTTTGCACCAGTCAAATTTTGTTTAAATGCAGATTGCACATTTTCTGTTAGTACAATAAATCTCATTTCAATCCAGAAATATTACTCAGTCCATCAGTTATTAGATATATGAAACTGAAATAGCTGTTGCAAAAACCCAAATTGTTATAAAGAAAAAAGGTTAACATTACTAGGGGTGCCCAAACTTTTTCATATGACTGTTTATATATTATATCTACATACATACACATATATATTATATCTACATACATACATTATATCTACATATATATTATGTCTACATACATACACACACACATTATATATATATATATATATATATATATATATATATATATATATATATATATATATATATATATATATATATATATATATATATATATATATATATATATATATATATATATATAATGTGTGTGTGTATGTATGTATGTAATGTATGTATGTAGATATAATATATGTATGTAGATATACATTATATTTACATACATACACATATTATATCTACATACATACACATATTATATCTACATACATATATATTATATTTACATACATACACATTATATGTATGTAGATATAATATATATAGATATGTATGTACAGTGCCTACAAGTAGTATTCAACCCCCTGCAGATTTAGCAGGTTTACACATTCGGAATTAACTTGGCATTGTGACATTTGGACTGTAGATCAGCCTGGAAGTGTGAAATGCACTGCAGCAAAAAGGAATGTTAATTCTTTTTTTTTTTTTTTAAAAAATGGTGAAAAGTTTATTCAGAGGGTCATTTATTATTCAACCCCTCAAACCACCAGAATTCTGTTTGGTTCCCCTAAAGTATTAAGAAGTATTTCAGGCACAAAGAACAATGAGCTTCACATGTTTGGATTAATTATCTCTTTTTCCAGCCTTTTCTGACTAATTAAGACCCTCCCCAAACTTGTGAACAGCACTCATACTTGGTCAACATGGGAAAGACAAAGGAGCATTCCAAGGCCATCAGAGACAAGATCGTGGAGGGTCACAAGGCTGGCAAGGGGTACAAAACCCTTTCCAAGGAGTTGGGCCTACCTGTCTCCACTGTTGGGAGCATCATCCGGAAGTGGAAGGCTTATGGAACTACTGTTAGCCTTCCACGGCCTGGACAGCCTTTGAAAGTTTCCACCCGTGCCGAGGCCAGGCTTGTCCGAAGAGTCAAGGCTAACCCAAGGACAACAAGGAAGGAGCTCCGGGAAGATCTCATGGCAGTGGGGACATTGGTTTCAGTCAATACCATAAGTAACGTACTCCACCGCAATGGTCTCCGTTCCAGACGAGCCCGTAAGGTACCTTTACTTTCAAAGCGTCATGTCAAGGCTCGTCTACAGTTTGCTCATGATCACTTGGAGGAATCTGAGACAGACTGGTTCAAGGTTCTCTGGTCTGATGAAACAAAGATCGAGATCTTTGGTGCCAACCACACACACGTGACGTTTGGAGACTGGATGGCACTGCATACGACCCCAAGAATACCATCCCTAGAGTCAAGCATGGTGGTGGCAGCATCATGTTGTGGGGCTGTTTCTCAGCCAAGGGGCCTGGCCATCTGGTCCGCATCCATGGGAAGATGGATAGCACGGCCTACCTGGAGATTTTGGCCAAGAACCTCCGCTCCTCCATCAAGGATCTTAAGATGGGTCATCATTTCATCTTCCAACAAGACAACGACCCAAAGCACACAGCCAAGAAAACCAAGGCCTGGTTCAAGAGGGAAAAAATCAAGGTGTTGCAGTGGCCTAGACAGTCTCCTGACCTTACCCCAATTGAAAACTTGTGGAAGGAGCTCAAGATTAAAGTCCACATGAGACACCCAAAGAACCTAGATAACTTGGAGAAGATCTGCATGGAGGAGTGGGCCAAGATAACTCCAGAGACCTGTGCCGGCCTGATCAGGTCTTATAAAAGACGATTATTAGCTGTAATTGCAAACAAGGGTTATTCCACAAAATATTAAACCTAGGGGTTGAATAATAATTGACCCACACTTATGTTTAAAATTTATTAAAATTTAACTGAGCAAGATAACTTGTTGGTTTGTAAGATTTATGCATCTGTTAATAAATCCTACTCTTGTTTGAAGTTTGCAGGCTCTAACTTATTTGCATCTTATCAAACCTGCTAAATCTGCAGGGGGTTGAAGACTACTTGTAGGCACTGTATGTCTGCTATGTGTGTGTGTGTCTGTGTTCAGTGTATCCATGTAGGTCTGCTATGTGTGTGTGTCTGTGTTCAGTGTATCCATGTATGTCTGCTATGTGTGTGTGTGCACGCGCGCGCTCATGTGTGTATGTGTGTGTGTGTGCGCATGTGTGCGTGCGCTCACGTGTGTACCTGGAAGCCGGAGCATCGAACTGCGGCTGCGCAACTGACAGTGGCGCGGTGCATGCCGGAATAGGTGGACATCCACAACTGCCGATTATGTACGTAGATTATACACATGGCAATGTCACATATACGAAATATAATTATGTTTTTAAAAAAGGGTAGTATTTTAAAAACTTTCACTTTTTTATACACCTATATTTTTACATTTTAATTAGTTAGTGCTCTTAGGTGACTTAAACCTGCAATCACTTGAGCACACATGCAAAACAATATTGTGAACGTAATAATTGGGCTTCATAAAGAGTTCTACCATGGATAACACCGAGGTCTTCAGATGACCCTGGGTTGCCATTACAACTTGCACTGCATGGAGTAGGCTCAGCTCTTGAGCCTGCTGTTCTGTCATGCACGAGTGTGTCACAGGTGACAGTCGTGGTTTCTGGCCACAGAAACTCACAGCGTTTTGCTGCGCAATATGCTCCCTGACTTTCCATTGTTCCTGCTGTCAGTATTCATTGGTATAGGTAGCTTTCCCCCTTTTGGACCCAGCAGGAGCTCTCCTTCCACCCAGCTGCTAATCATCAGCATTATCTTAGTGCTTAAATACCCTTCTTTCGACTGGTGTTGGTGATATTTTCAGTTCATTCAAGCCTTGTTTGCAAGCAAGTGGCTGTGGTATTGTAGCGCCCCTGACTGTCAGGGTGCTGCAGGGAACTGCATCCTGTCAACCAGGGTGCAGGGCCTACCCCCCATGGTTCCAGGTTCCCATCAACAGTGTCACTGACATCCGCACTACAAATACCAACCACACCTCACACCAGGGCTGGACAGACACCAGTGGGTTGGTCAAGTTGGAGCACGGCCGCCCACCTAGGGATCAGGCAGACTGGTGGGAGGGAGGAAGTCAGTTTGGAGTCAGCTCTCAAAGTGAGAGGGAGTTGAGTAGTAGCCCTCGGAGAGAGGAGGGTGGAAGTTGGACCTCCCATGGAGGCGACAGGCTGGGTTGTAAACGGTGGTCCGTGACCACAGTAGTCGGAGACCGAAATTAGCAACACTGGACAGAAAATATAACAGATGCAGTCTAGGAGGACTGTTGGCACTAGAAAGCCCAGCAACCTTATCGGTACCAAGCATGGCGGGGTACAGGACCCTAGATCAGGGAGTAGCTTCAAGCAACCTGATAATTAACCTATGGAGGATAATCTCTTTATGAACTTTCCCCAAGAGCTCAGAGAATGGAGGCATCAGCACAACACGGGGGATAGGGTTCTCCAAAACACACAACCCACTGAAATCCCAAGTGCTAGCCACCAAGAGCACAGCTGTCATACACAGGGGTAGTGGGGCCCCAAGAGCTTCAAGCCAAGGGGCCACCACTGTCAAACAATTTGTGCACGGAGGCAGGGCTCCGGACGTACCAAATGACACTATTGGGAGCAGGACCTGGACGGGCTCCCCCTGTAGAGACTGTAGTGCCCAGAGACTTTGGTTTACCATCTGTGTGAGTGTCTGCTTAATCCACCTGATCCAACACCACGACTACGGCAGTGAGTACTCTAACCCTTGCACCTTGCTTCCCAAGGCCAAGCAAGCTACCCGTTCACCAAATCCCCACTATCCGGGGCCTTCCCTACCTGCGGAGGTACTGACATCTGGTTGCCCCATACCATCTGCCCCGGTACCCCCATCGGTAGCGTCGGTACTCCCCTTTACCGCAACCCGCAGGTGGAGTCACGAACATTTATCCCCTGTAAATACCTCCTTTACTTTTGAAGTAACCACGAGCCCCTGGGTCCGGAGACCCTCTAGCCACAGCGACTGCGGATCCAAGCAGTTTGACTGCTGCTGGGGCGGCACAGTATCATTGCTGAAAGCTTTGCTGAACTTCTACCTGTCATCTGTGTTCATGCATTTTCCCTCCTGTATGTCCTCCTTGTGTCAGTGTTTAGTTAGGTTGATGAAGAGCTCATCCCATCTGTTCCCTATTTAGGGCCCAGCACTAGAGATACCTAGGATCAGGTATCCGGCTTTGTGTATAGGTGTGGAACCCATCTAGGGAGGTGAGGAAACCCAGGGACCAGCGGTAGGTTTGGTCAGAGGTCACCATCTTCCCCTTACCTAGCCACAGGGTTTCCCTTCCCTTGGTGCTTCCCGGTACATTTACACAGCAATGGTGCATGTCTGACGTAGAGGTACTGCAGCCATCACCAAAAAGGTACCTAAATACTATAACATGTCTATCACGTAGAGGCAAGAAGGTTGACAGGTGCTATTTAAATTGATATTACTACTTAGTATTTTGTTGACCACATGTTGATTGAGGAGAAATCCTGAAGGAAATGCTTTCTCCGCACAGTAACATTGCTATATAACCACACTGCTAATGTAAACGTCTCATTTTTTGTAAACCAAATCAGGAAATAACTAGATTTTATCATTTAGGTCTTGACTATTCAGGATATAAAGTGCCAGCGCATGGTGTTAGTGCTAAGCCTGGGGATACATTTTAACAGCTCAGACCTCAGCTGTGCGGCTCTGCTAATGCGCAACAGTAGGTTATAATGAAAGTTGTCGACGGTTCCTGTAATTCTCAGTGCATTTCCTATTACGTGGATGGTGATGCTGTTCTGCTAAATTTTTAATACTGAAGAGTCTACAGCTTCCAGAAAGCTTGTGTTAAGTGTGTGCGGTGCCAGAATCAGCAAGATCTACTTTCTACATCAATCTTAGGATGACATCACATTTCTCTAACATTAGTCACATATAGATTAAAAATACATCAAAATATCCTATTTTTAGTTGCAGGGAAGAAAAACTAAACCCTCTCTGAGTTCTATGGGTTTATGTATCAGGTCTTACATTTGGATAAAAAAAAAACCAAACACTTAGGTGAACAAACATAACGTCCACACCATCACATTTAACAAAAACTAGGACAAAATGCAGAAGCAGTGTGTGAAAAATTAAGTACACCCTTAAGGCTCCTATAGAACCTGAGGGTAGGAAGCAATCACATGTCCTTGATCAATCGTTTAATCGGCAAGTGTGACCACCTCTATGAAGGCAGAAGTTTTGGTAGTTTGCTGGTCTGGAAGATCAGCAATTATGATAGAAAAGCAATTGCTGCCACCCATCAATCTGGCAGTGGTTAGAAGGTGATTCCCAAATGATTGCTGTGAAGGGCATCATTCTTCAACGAGAAAGATTCGTCACAAGTGGAAAACATTCAAGAGAGTTGACAATCTTTCCAAGGTTCCCCAACGTCAGACCATGTCATTCTCAGAGATGAAATGGAAGAGTGAATACAGACATTACAGCATGGGATCATAGAGGATTCTTACTGTGAGGAAAAAACAATTTCCCTGCCTGTTTTTAAAAAATGTTTTACTTCAAAGAAAAAATAAATAGTGATCCCACGCTCTACACTGTGGTGGATACCACGACTGAATCTACGCACTTGCCCTCAATGGGGCTTCAACAGACACATAATAATGTTCCTGCGCTGAAAATTATTTTTTTTTTCTTCTTTAAATCCAAATTGTGGAAATTATTATTATTCCATGATTTAGTGAATAAGATGAAACTTTAAATTAACTTTTAAGCTCAGACGCTAATGGCCTTCACATGTCACGTAAATGTTCAGGATTGTGACAATACTAAACAACAATAGATTGTATGGAAGGGATGCCAGGAAAAAAGCCTCTTTAAAAAAAAAATAAAGAGGGAACAAAAAAAAAAAAAAGCAGCACAGGTGAAGTTTGCAAAAACAAATCTTAAACCAAGAGTATTTATGGTACAAGACTTTGGAAACGGAGTAATGGTTATAGAGCTGACACTCGGCAGCGCTGTACAAAAGCCGTCATCACCACCGTGAATTCCTGACTCTTCCTACGGCCAGCCCACACAACATATTTGCATATGACAGTCTATGTTGGGGTGTAGAGATCAGGGTTGCTGTCCCTTATGTCAGTCCTCGGTATGAGCCAATCCATCAAGTCCGCAATGACCAGCAGCCATACCGCCTGTGGATAGATCCATTGTAATCCTTTACACGGGTCATTAACAACACATGGTTTAAGTGTCTGTTCTTTATAAAAGAGTTAATAAAGCTCGGTAAACTAGGATGACGTATCTGTTAATCTTATTTTGCAGTTTAATATTTTTTTTGACATTTTTTAAATTATTACCATGTTTTCCGGCATATAAGACAACCCCCAACTTTTCCAGTTAAAATATAGTTTGGGATATATCGTATAAGGCTATGTGCGCACGTTGCGGTTTTTCCCGCGGAAACGCTGCGTTTTGAACTGCAGCGTAACTGCATGCGTTCAGCTTCCCCAGCAAAGTCTATGAGAAAGCCGAAAAATCAATGCACATGCTGCGTTTGTAAACGCAGCGTTTTGGATGCCCAAAATCGCTGCGGAAAAAAAAGCAGCATGTCACTTCTTTTGTGCGCTGTAGCTGCGTTCTCCACCCGTTGAAATCAATGATGTGGGTCAGAACGCAACCAAAATGCACTTGGACTGCATTTTTGTTGCATTCCGCATGCTTTTTTGACAAGCAAAAACGCAGGTCTTTTCAGTCTCTGTGATTTCGGTCAATTTCTGTCTGTGGATGTCGGTCAATCTCCCTTTGTCTGTTGGTCGGTCTCTTTCTCTGTCAGTTGTTCGCTCTGTCTGTCTGTCTGTCTCTCTGTCGGTCTCTCTGTCTGTCCCTCTCTCTGACAGTCGGTCAGTCTCCCCCCGCCTCTCTCATACTCACCGATCCCCGGTGCTGCACGGCGTTCACACTGCTCCGGCGGATTTTCCTCTTTTGAAAATGCCGGCCGCTCATTATTCCATCTCGTATTCACCGCTTTCCCCGCCCACCGCTACCTATGATTGGTTGCAGTGAGACAGCTGTCACTCAGCGTGGGGGCGTGTCTGACTGCAACCAATTACAGCCGCAGGTGGGCGGGTCTATATCATGCAGTAAAATAAATTAATAAAATAATTAAAACGACGTGCGGTCCCCCCCAATTTTGATACCAGCCAAGATAAAGCCACACGGCTGAAGGCTGGTGTTCTCAGGATGGGGAGCACCACGTTATGGGGAGCCCCCCAGCCTAACAATATCAGCCAGGAGCCGCCCGGAATTGCCGCATCCATTACATGCGACAGTCCTGGGACTTTACCCGGCTCATCTCAAATTGCCCTGGTGCAGTGGCAATCGGGGTAATAAGGGGTTAATGGCAGCAGCCCATAGCTGCCACTAAGTCCTAGGTTAATCATGACAGGCGTCTCCCCGAGATACCTTCCATAATTAACCTGTAAGTGTAAGTAAATAAACACACACATCCGAAAAAATCCTTTATTTGGAAAAGACAAAAAAACACCCTCTTTTACCACTTTATTAAAATCCCCAAATACCCCTCCAGGTCCGGCGTAATCCAGAGGTCCCGCGATTCATCCAGCTCTGCTACATGAAGCTGACAGGAGCGGCCGTAGAACACCGCCGCTCCTGTGAGCTCCACGCAACTGAAGTGAGTCGCGTTGTCAGCGGGGACGTCACTGAGGTAATGTCAGTGTGATTGCGGTGATGAGGGCTGTAGTGTCGGAATGTGCGCGGGGATGTCGGCGGGAATGTCGGGATGTGTGCAGGAATGTCTGGTTGTGTGCAGGGATGTCGGCGGTAATGTCAGAATGCGTGCGGGAATGTCGGCGGTAATGTTGGGATGTGTGCGGGGATGTCGGCGGTAATGTCAGGATGTGTGCGGGAATGTCGGGTTGTGTGCGGGGATGTCGGCGGTAATGTCGGGATGTGTGCGGGGATGTTGGCGGTAATGTTGGGATGTGTGCGGTGAAGATGATAATCGTGACGCCACACACAGACAGAGCTGCGGTGTGACAATGAAGTCGGGTGCAGTTCACCCGAGTTCATTCTCATCGCGCAACTCTGTCTGTGTCTGCTGTTAGCCGGCATGTAGCAGAGCTGAATTGCCGGGGGAACGCACTGTCAACAATGCATCCAAAACGCATGCAAAACGCATGGAAAAAGCATCTAAAATGCATGCGTTGTGGATGCATTTTATTTTATAAACGCAGTGTCCAGTCTGCCAGAGGGTGCGTTCTTTTCCGCACTGCAGAGAACGCAACTTGCGCACAGCCTCACAGAGTATAAGCTGACCAAGTAATGTGCCCATTGTTTAGTAATATCCCCTGCAGTGATGTGCCCATTGTTTAGTAATGTCCCCTGCAGTAATGGCCCCTCCAGTAATGTGACCATTGTTTAGTAATGTCCCTAGCAGTAATGAGCCCACTGTTCAGTTATGTCCCCTGCAGTCATGTGCCCATTGTTTAGAAATGTGCCCTGCAGTAATCAGCCCATTCTTTAGTAATGTCCCAGGCAGTAATGAGCCCATTGTTTAGTAATGTTGACAGCAGTAATGAGCCCATTCTTTAGTAATGAGCCCATCCTTGTCCCCCCCCTTGTAGTAATGAGCCCATTGTTTAGTAATCTCCTCCTACTAATCCCCTTCTTGTCCCCTATTATGCCATTGTTTAAACACAAACATTCTCACCTCTCCTCCATTCAGTCGGTGACCTCAGCTGCTTCTTGTAGACCGCAGGCACATAGACCCCTCCATGATAGCGTCCGGGACACGGGGCTGCTGTCTGCGGTCATGGCTTTACTGCAGTGAAAGCTTTGCGGCAAAGCGCTGACAGCAACGGACCCGTATATAAGATGCGATAATGGTGGAGTGCTTCCTGCGGACCACACGCCCATAGACCCCTCCATGATCGCGTCCTGTACACGGGGTCGCCGCCGCTGCTGTCAGCGCTTTACTGCAGTTGAATGCTTTATGGCACCGCAAAGCACTCAACTGCAGTAAAGCTATGATGGCAGTGGCCCAGTGTACAAGACGCTATCGCAAAGGGGGTCTACAGGCCTGCGGTCTGCCAGAAGAAGCTAAAGGCACTGCAGGAATGGAGAAGAGGTGAGAATAATGTTTGTTGTGTGTAACAAGGGGACCAGTAGGGGGGCATTACTAAACAATGGGCTCATGCAGCACCGTGCACCACCGTATAAGACGACACCCGGCGTATAAGACAACCTCCGACTTTTGAGAAGATTTTCAAGGGTTAAAAAAGTTGTCTTCTACGTCTTATTTTTTTCCGGTACTTTTGGACGAGGGCCTGAAGATTTAGTTATTTCTTGTGTTGATGAGGTCAACTCTTTAGTAATCTCATCAAAAGGGTTTGCTAAAATATAATGTACCTCATAAAAGGTAGGGTTGAGCGTCACATCTATTCTTTCTCTAGGCTCTGGATATGTGATGTTTCACCATGAAAAATAGCTGACAAGCACATCCAGCAAATTCTCCCACTGCCAACGAAAGCCTCTGCAAATGGAGTGTGGCAAAGAGGCGCAAAATATTAAAGTGGCCATACACCTTAAATAGCGGTTCTTCATGACCACCATACACATGCATGCTTAGCGGGACAGAGTGTGCTCTATTGGAGAGGGGAAGAAGTCGCTGTCAGACATCTCCCATGGGAATAAAGGAGCAAAGGGACTTGTTCATGAAGGGAGAGTCAGGACACCCCCATACATTTAATTGGGGGTTAGGGCACAGAGCATCTTTAAAAGGGAAACAGGCTAAATGTAATCCCCAATAGCAGGGCAATGATGAGCATTTTTAGCAAATAGATAATACCTCTTAATTTCTGCCTGTTGCTGGTGTGTGGCAGACGACTGCTTGCTTTGTTCTGGAATCCTTTGCTCTTCATAATTCTTCAATTTCTCTTTCAGAATTGCAATCTAAAAATAAAAATATGAGAACTTGAACCATTAAGAAACCAATCAATTTAAAAAAAACCCCAAAAACTGTCCAGTATTAGAGGGAGGGAAAAAAAAAAGCATAAAATCAATCATGGACATGAGTAGCAATGTTAATGGAGGAAAAATTTTTTTTTTCCAGTGAGTTGTTACGGGACATGAGCAGGTCATTTCACATCAGACGTGTTTAGTGCATTATTCTCATCTCTCTTCAGGAGCGCACTGCTCCACTGCCTCCTACCATCCTGCTAGCTGGGCAGAGGGGCACTTGTGAAGATTGATTGCTAGGGCTAGTGGGATTGCTAATCCACTATCTGGAAGGGTGTAGTCTCCCATGCACAGCATCAGAGGAGCACAGCAACAATGAAATTGGGGAGATACAGTGGCCAAGTGAGAGCCGATGGCCGGGCCAGCTTCAGAGCAGAGCTTGGAAGCTCTACAGTAGAGAGCTTGTAAGCATGCGCTCGTTGTCTATGGATCCGGCCACCTCAGATGAGCTGCAACTGTTGCTACAAACCTTGGCAAAAAAACGAAAACCGAACCTCCGCAAAAGACTAAAATGTAAAAATTTTACATTTTTGTCATTTGAGGAGGCCCTATATTCTATATGACTATCGTGTATATATTGGGTGTTGTGCTACAGAGCCTTGCGAAAGTATTCGCCCCCTTGAATTTTTCAACCTTTTCCCACATTTCAGGCTTCAAACAAAAGATACAAATTTTAATGTTATGGTGAAGAATCAACAACAAGTGGGACACAAAATTGTGAAGTTGAACGAAATTTATTGCTTATTTTAAACTTTTTTTAAAAAAATAAATAACAGAAAATTGGGGCGTGCAATATTATTCGTCCGCTTTAAGTTAACACTTTGTAGCGCCATTTTTTGTTGCGATTACAGCTGCAGTCGCTTGGGGTATGTCTCTATCAGTTTTGCACATCGAAAGACAAAATTCTTGCCCATTCTTCCTTTGCAAATAGCTCAAGCTGAGTGAGGTTGGATGGAGAGCGTTTGTGAACAGCAGTTTTCACGTCTTTCCACAGATTCTCGGTTGGATTCAGGTCTGGACTGTGACTTGGCCATTCTAACACCTGGATACGTTTATTTGTGAACCATTCCACTGTAGATTTTGCTTTATGTTTGGGATCCTTGACTTGTTGGAAGACAAATCTCCGTCCCAGTCTCAGGTCTTTTGCAGACTCCAACAGGTTTTCTTCAAGAATGGTCCTGTATTTGGCTCCATCCATCTTCCCATAAATTTTATCCCTCTTCCCTGTCCCTGCTGAAGAAAAGCAGGCCCAAACCATGATACTGCCACCACCATGTTTGACAGTGGGGATGGTGTGTTCAGGGTGATGAGGGGTGTTGCTTTTACGCCAAAACATATAATTTGGCATTGTGCCCAAAAAGTTCGATTTTGGTTTCATCTGACCAGAGCACCTTCTTCCACATGTTTGGTGTGTCTCCCCGGTGGCTTATGGCAAACTTTAAATGACACCTTTTATAGATATATTTGAGAGATGGCTTTCTCCTTGCAACTCTTCCATAAAGGCCAAATTTGTGCAGTGTACGACTGATTGTTGTCCTATGGACAGACTCTCCCACCTCAGCTGTAGATCTCTGCAGTTCATCCAGAGTGATAATGGGCCTCTTGGCTGCATCTCTGATCAGTCTTCTCCTTGTTTGAGATGAAAGTTTGGATGGACGGCCGGGTCTTGGTAGATTTGCAGTGGCATGGTACTCCTTCCATTTCAATATGATCGCTTGCACAGTGCTACTTGGGATGTTTAAAGTGTTGGAAATCTTTTTGTAACCAAATCCGGCTTTAAACTTCTCCACAACAGTATCACAGACCTGCCTGTTGTGTTCCTTTGTCTTCATGATGCTCTCTGTGCTTTAAAAACAAAACACAGACTATCACAGAGCAGGTACAGTTATACGGAGACTAGATTACACACAGGTGGCTTATATTTATCATCATCAGTCATTTAGGACAACATTGGATCATTCAGAGATCCTCAATGAACTTCTGGAGTGAGCTTGCTGCACTGAAAGTAAAGGGGATGAATAATATTGAAGGCACCACTTTTCAGTTATTGATTGTTTATAAATAAGTTTAAAATACGCAATAAAATTCATTCAACTTCACAATTGTGTCCCACGTGTTGATTCTTCACCATAACATTAAAATTTGTATCTTTGTTTGAAGCCTGAAATGTGGGAAAAGGTTGAAGGTTGAAAAATTCAAGGTTACTGAATACTTCCGCAAAAGGCACTGTATATCCATTAAAGAAAAGAAAACCATAAAACTGAAAATCCCCCCAATTCTTGAGAACAGAGAATATTTATTTTTAATGAAGGTTATTGCAAATGTGCTTATTTCTACAAATTCTTTGCAATTGTATTCATTTCTTGTAAAATTAAATTAGGCGAAAACCCTATAAGAGCATCTGCATAGTGCTTAGCCAATAGGCCTGAATGCAGCCCCTAAACCCTAAGCAGACAGCTGCTCGTTTCATGTGCAGCATCTATCATGAGGGACATATAGACTTACAAGCAGTGACAGAAATGAAGAGCTGTCCACTAATAACCTATTCTAAAATCAAAAAGCTGTGGATATATTTTTACTTGGCATTTTACATCTAAACAAGTCAAACTTTTTAACGGCATTGGTGTCATTACGCAGAACCCCAGATGAACGTACCTCTTTCTTTTGCTGCTCACAGATCTTTACGTATTGACTAATGTGACTGTCTAGACTAACCACATTCCTTTTAACCTGTTAATAGAAAACATTTAAAATTTTAGTCTTCAAACGATTAATCCATTTGTCATTAATGTGAGAAGTATTAGGATATAGATGTGAATTTGTGTTTACGGCTTCTATGCGGACCCATGATTCCAGCCTTACAAACCCCGTGCAGTTAGGCACTGCTGTCACACTACCTCCTCCATGGTTCGGTTTGCTTTTTCCACTGTACAGACAGTACAGAGTGGCGACAGTCTGACTTTAGTCTAAGTATACAGTGATTTAATCACAAAAATGAGACAGTTGCACTCCGTGCTGTTAAGATATATGGAACAATGAATATGGGAATAGACATGCATTACTGCTATGAAAAACCATGTAAAAATTTACATACTTGGCACACAAAAATGGCCAGTTTTATGTGAGCCCAACAGCCAGACAACCTTTTTGTTGGGTCCCTGCCTACTCTAATGCCTCTTTTTGGGTTTAAAAAAAAAACCCAAACCAACAACCTCAATGTATGGGAGGACAGGAACCCAACAAAAAGAGGGTGCCGTGCCGTTGGGCTCACGTAAAACTGGCCATTTTTGTGTGCTAATTATCTCAATTTTTACATGTTTTATCATAGCAGTAATGCGGTATTCACAGTTACACGTCTTAGCTCTGCAGAGTGCAACTGTCTCCTTTTTGTTACTATGTGTCATGTTCAGTTGGCACCTGTTCACATTAGAATGGTAGGATGTGTCATCAGTCTTTTTTAGATTACAGTGGTTTAGTCATCTATTACTATGAAGACACTTAAGCATGGGTGTCGCAAACTCCAGACAACAGACTATGCAAGGTGGTTGCTAGCGCCATTTTTTTTAATGTTATATGCACTGTAGCAAAAGCAAATTATGGTTGTTGATAAAAAAAAAAGGATATCCTTTCATGGAATGTGGTTGTCATTTTATAAATAATCACAAAAGATGCAAGAAAGTATGAACAGAACACTATGAAACAATTAGTGAAATCGAAAACAAGTCCGGGATTTTCACTTACAGCAGATTTGATATCCTTGGCTCGGTTTGCATACTTCAGGGTATTGTATGTATCATCATACGACAAAGAAGAAGGGCTAACAGCGGCAATCATGATAGTGTGACAGTTTCCTCCCAGCGAGTCTTTTAGGAGCCGTGTAAGTTTACTGTTTCGGTAAGGTATATGTTGCTTCTTTGTCTAAAGGGCACATAAAGCATGGTACCCCATTAATAATTTGTAGAGTTGGAAAACTTATACATTGCTGTGATCTGCCCATTGTACAACAAAGAGGAAATGAGGAGCGATAATATAGTAGTGTCCGCAGCCGAGAACTACCACACCAACCCCAAGGGTGACCCTGAAAGACAGACATATTTAGGGGATGTTTACACCCATCACTTTACTGCACAAAAACCAGGGAACTGTAAGGGAAAACGCTGCATAAAATACATGTGATTGGCACATTTTTCAAATTGTGTCATTTTAAAGTATGAAAAATGCTGCAAAAAATAGAATTAACATGCTGCAAATTTAAAAGCCATGAAGAAAAAAAACGTGAATGGGGTTTTAGAGATCTTATTTTGCTGGTACTGTAAATGTAAAAGTAAAAAAATAAATAAAAAAAAATGCAAAAAAACCGCCACATGTGAACATACCCTTATGGTCTTAGTCCTCCTTTAGGCTATATGTGCGCACGCAGCGTTTTTTTGACGCTGTGTTTGTGCGTTTTTTTTTTGCCACAAAAAAAAAAACGCACAAAAACGCACCAGAAAAACGCATGCGTGTTTGCCTGAGTTTAGCTGCGTTTTTCCAATGCATTGCAGGGGTGAAAAATGCAGTAAAATGCAGGACAGAATTGACATGTCCATTTTTTTTAGCTCAAAAAGGAAACTAAAATAAAACGTGTGCACACAGCAAAAATGAAAAATCAGACTTTGCTGGGGAAGCAAAGTCACACAGTTTTGAGCCCAAAAACGCACCCGAAAAACGCGCAAAAACGCCGTGAAAAACGCCTAGTGCACACATAGCCTTAGAGGTCTCATTTTCAGGCTTAATATGATGGTAATTTGATGGTATATCAAAAAGATCAGCGATCATATGATTGGGAGGCACAGAGGTTGGATCCCACCCCAGTATGAAGGTACAGCGGTGTTTTAGCGCCATGTCCTCTTTAATGTTTTCCCTACACAGCAATCTGCTGCATGGCTTCATTTGGAGGAATAAAGCCATAACAGATCCTAGCACTACGAAAACCATATAAACAAATAAGCACATTAAACACTAAATAATAGTTATTAAAATATATTATGAATGTTGTATATGTACAGTCTGAAGAAAGGTGGCCTTTTTCATTTTACAGTTTGGTGCTGGCTGCTTAGGTTACTAGCCACCTCTACAGTGCATCAGAAGTGGCCGGTCCCCTGGACATCTCCAGGGCTATTAAGCCCTTTCCTATAGAACTTCTTGGTGCTTCTCAGATGTTGGCCTTTGGACTCACCCAGCTTCAGTCCACTGGCCCACCTCCCTTGTGGTATAGAGCCAAAGCTGCCTCCACTTTCAGCATTTGCGACCACTCAGATTGGGCAAGAGCTGCACCCATTCTATCAGGAGCACACGCCCCCCCCCAAAAACAGAGAGTTGGGAGGCAGGGGAGCAGGCATCGCTGGAGATGGAATCCGTGTGATGTCCGCCCTTCTACACCAACAACACTGAAATCCTTCATAGCACAGCAATACATTCTGCAGAACTTTAGTCAGATTCTTCACAGTAAAGTGATTGCAGAGCTTTGGGGATAAAATAAGGTATGTGCAGCAAATAAAGGACAGGTGTTACCTCACTTGAACCTTAAAGGACAAACATGTAGGGTGTGATGTTTAATTCAGGCAGAGAAAAGTTAGTTTCCCTGACAACTAAACTTTCCTTACATCTAGAAAAGAATGGAAAGATCTGCATTGTCCTGCCGTGAATATTTGTAATGGATAAACAACGGGATTGGAGTTGTAATAATAATTTGCTCACAGTCCTCCTCTGCTGAGAATCACTATCATCGCCTGATCCACAGCGCCACCACAGACCAAATGAGGAATCACACAATGCAATGTAATGCACGGAGACGTTCTTGAAACCAGGGCTGTGGAGTCGGTAAGCCAAATCTACAACTCCGACTCCTCAATGTCCCTTGCACAGCCTCCAACTCCCACATATACTGCTTATAGTTAAGTGAAAAATTTATTGTAGTACAATGTGAACATCAGACATTTAATCCTAACAAATAAATATATATATATATATATATATATATATATATATATATATATATATATATATATATATATATATGTATATATATATATTGTAAACACTATATAATAAAACTATGTAAGTGGCAGAAAACAGTGTTCAGCAAAAACAACATTTGTGTAGTGAGTCTATGAATTTGTTGTAAGAAATAGAATTGCCTCCATCAGATCCTCCTAGAGAACAACCCCTCTACAGTAACTTGGGTTGGAGGCAAAGCCGTAACCACATGGGCGACACCCCTAACAATTTCCGGGTATAAAGAAATTGCCTCATGCACAGTCAGTTTTGATGAATGGTTGAATTTTTCTATTTCTTTGAGAGCAAGTGAAAATTTTTGCTGAAATCTAGTCAATCTGCTGCTATAGGAAACAGTGTGAAATCTTTTTCCTTGCGGCAACGCTTTGCCTGCTCCATGTCATCCAAATACTTGTCAAAGTTAAACTCCTCATCTGATGAGGATGAAGATATGGCAGCAGTAGCACTGTCAGGCCCCAAGTCCTCTTCCGCCTGGCAGTCCTGTAGCCGCTCATCCTAACTGCTACCTCAGTCAGAGCTTCTTTTCCTTTAGTAAGCTGTTGATCATCAAGCAGTATACGATGACTTGGGTCCACATTAACAGCTGCCAGAAGAATTTTATTTTCCAATAGCTGTGTCTCTCTCCGTTTCATTGAAGCAGAAATGCCATCTGCGATTAAACCTCCTATTTGGGACAGGCAAAATAGCAAGTTCTTACACTCTCCCTTATGAAAATGCTAGGAGTTAAATCCTCAGCTTGTAATTTTTTAGTCAGTCACAGTAAATGGGTGATTAAGCAATTCCTTAAATTCAGCCACCTAAGTCCAATAACCTTCATTTAGGGTTACCTGATGGTTCCCTATATCTATAAGAAATTGTTTTAGTTCAAGCAATCGCTCAGTCATTAAATAAGTGCTGCCCCACCGAGTGGCTTGATTGACAATTGCCTCTTTCCCAGCACGTCTCTTCAAGATGGAATCACTTTTAGGGGTTCTGGCGGCAATAACTAATTTGCTCACTTTTCCAGTCAGATTTCCAGCATGTTCCTCTTGCAGACTCTTTTATTGCCAGATGCAGCGTGTGCACAACACAGCGCATGTGATGAATATGAAAGTGTTTTGAAGCAGCTTCAACAAGATCATCTAATTCTAAAGTTTCATTTTGATGTTCTTCTGTTGTAATATCTGTTTGTTCCTCCGTTACATGAACAGCACTGTGGCCTTCCATCTCACACATACTGAATCCTAAATTTTCTTCTAGATGTTGTTCATTACTCTCATTCATCAATTTAATTGTACTTATGTTTGAAGCATTGTCCGTTAAAATAGCAACCTATTCTTCTGGAGTTCGTAATCTTGCAGAACTTTTTCCACTAAGGCCTGGAGAAACTGGCTGGTATGATGAGCTTTAGTATCTTTAACTGCCAGTGTCTTGGTAACAATTTCTTTGTTGTCACAAACATATAGATATCAATTTATTAAATACTTTAGGAGTTGGAGTCGGTCCATTTTATACAGACTCCACCAAAATGAACACCGACTCAGACTCCACAGCCCTGCTTGAAACCCATCATCTCCGGAAAAGCCTGAGAATGTAGAGGCACCTCTAATTTTCCAGCCAAGTTTCTCAAAATTTGTTTAAAACAAACAGATTTGACTTTGTGCCTTTTGAGGGGCCATCGGGGACTTTGGATTCTTTTTTTGGCTATGGGGTGTGAAAGTTCGCTTAATGAGATGGTGTTACTCAGGTTGTCTCCTAGAGATAGCACAGGAAACTCTTCCATTTACAAATTCTATCGGTTTATCTACATACCGTATTTTTCGGACTATAAGACGCACCGGACTATAAGACGCACCCTGGTTTTAGAGGAGGAAAATGGGAAAATAAAACTTTAAGCAAAAAATGTGGTCATGACACACTGTTATAGGGCGAGGATCTGCTGCTGACACTGTTATGGGGGTAATGTCCCCAAATTCTCTACTAAGGTACCCCATCCTGGTAATGATCCTCCTGCCTTGTATATGATCCTGCTATAAACCCCCATCCATCCTGTTCACATGCCCCCCCCATCCAGCCTGTTCACATGCCCCCCCCATCCAGCCTGTTCACATGCCCCCCCCCATCCAGCCTGTTCACATGCCCCCCCATCCAGCCTGTTCACATGCCCCCCATCCAGCCTGTTCACATGCCCCCCCATCCAGCCTGTTCACATGCCCCCCCCCCATCCAGCCTGTTCACATGCCCCCCCCATCCAGCCTGTTCACATGCCCCCCCATCCAGCCTGTTCACATGCCCCCCCATCCAGCCTGTTCACATGCCCCCCCATCCAGCCTGTTTACATGCCCCCCCATCCAGCCTGTTTACATGCCCCCCCATCCTGCCTGCTCATATACTCCCATCGTGCTCATATACCATCCTGGTATATGGCCTGTATCCTATAGCACAGAGAAAAAAATAAACGTTTATACTCACCTTTTCCTCACTCCCTGCAGCACCGATCACATCTTCCTCTCTGGCACGCTGATCTGTGTGTGTGGAGCCGTTCCCCTGCAACATCGCGATGTCTTCCTGTCTGTGCCGATCAGCTGACCAGCTCAGCTGACCGGCACGGATCAGCTGACCGGCACAGACAGGAAGTCATCGCGTGCAGCAGGGGGGCGGCTCCACACACGGGGACGGGTGAGTGCACTGATTCACTGCACCCCGCGCTGGTAATGACGCGCGGGGGGCAGTGAATACAGCCGCACATGATCACTCCAGGCTGTAATTGCCAGGGGTGATCATGCCGGCTCTTTACTATGCGCGCGTCCCCGCTCATCCTTCCGCCCACCTGTCAGCGCCGGCTTCAGCGCTGAGAGATGGGCGGGAGGATGGGCGTGCATATGTAATGAGCGGGCCCACGTGGTCACGGCAGGCGCTGCTGCTGCCTGCTCGTGCCCCCGATGACCCGCAGCACCCTCATTCCCAGCCGCAGCCCTATAGTCAGACCATAAGACGCACCCCCAACTTTCCCCCAACATTTGGGGGGAAAAAAGTGCGTCTTATGGTCCGAAAAATACGGTACATAATCGCCAGTTTCTGTAACCCTATTCCAGCATGCACCACGGCACTGTCAGCTGCGCAGCCGCAGTTTGCACATATCATAGCCATGGTAACCAGGGACAACAGTGCAGGCGGAACCCAAATTGCGGTGAGTGACGAGACATGGTGCAAGTAGCAGTGACGTTACCGCTCTTCACCTCTTCCCACACACGCAATGCATGTACACACACACACAGATACAGATACTCACCTTTCCCTAGCGATGCGGTCCCCGGCACTGAAGTCCCCAGGGCTGCTCCGGCTTCCAGCTCTTCAGTGCAGTGAATATTCAGTGAGTATAATGAGCGGCGGTTAGGAGCAGGAGGCAGCAGAGCCAAAGAAAACCGCTCTGGATACAGGTGAATATAGAAACATTTTTTATTTAAAAAACCCGTGTTTTCCCCGGCGGAAGTGGGGGGGTAAGAGAGAGAGACAGACAGAGAATATACACACACACACACAGATGACAGCGTACAGCCATATAAACACATGTACACAGACCACATGTACGTGCGCACACACACACACACACACACACACACACGACATGTACGCACAGCATACAGCCACATACACAGCTATATAAACACACACACACACACACACACACACACACAGCATACAGCCACATACACAGGCATATAAACACACACACACACACACACACACACGCACACACACGAGATACCAGATACCAATATTCAGCACACAAGGAAGAGAGTGCACAGGGGTGAAAGACGTCAAATATAACAAATACAACACATACAATACACAAATGCGGAACGATGACATAACATATATTGGAATGTACAAACAGTGACACATGTCCACTGCTCCTGTCAGCACCACTAAGCATAGACAGATGTTCATTTCAACGCACTCCCGATGCGATAGCATCGGGCCTATTTCTAATTGATATATAAACCGCACTTAACATAAACACATATTGATTTCAAAGCCGTATCATTCGCGGCATACCCGCCCAGGTTTGGATACTTCAGTATCCAAATGCAGCTATGGCCGCCTGCACTCAGGAATATACTCACGGTACTACAGTCCGTATCATTGGCAGTTTGAACCGCTACTGACTACGATCAGAAATGGCACCACTGCATGATGTTCCTTCCTGAATGCATGGCAGCCCTTAAACACTGACCACATGCAAATACAAAAAGTCTATCTTAACAGGAGAGATGCACCCACAGGAGCAGGCATGTGGATAGCCCGACTCACCCATCTCTCCGAACAATACAGCCCTGATACGCCCTACCAAGACTCGCAGCACTACAAAGTACCAGACTGGACATGCAGGTTTACATAAATTCTGTGATATACACTGGCTGCTATCTGCCTGTTCTTCCTGGCTCAGAGTGGTCACTGATGGCACCTGCCAGTGATCTTGTGGTTTCCAGTGACGTCACATAGACAGAGAGGTGCCTTCTCCTCCTCTGTAGACGGGGGCGGCACTATTGAGGTTATCATGATTGACAGCCGGCTCCCAGTGTTGTCCCGCCGACAAAGCAGAGCTGAGAAAGATAAAACTGAGTTGTTGACATGAGGTCAAATGATTCAGGAAAATCACTGCATGGAAAAGACCATTGCAGGGCAGAACAGGCACGGAGTTAGCCCCATAGCCAAAGAAAACAAAAAAAACCCCCTGGCTTTTAAAGGGAATATGTCAGCAGATTTGGGGCCTATAAGCTGTGGCCACCACCAGAGGGCTCTTGTATACAGCATTCTAACATGCTGTATATAAGAGCCCATGCCGCTGTGTAAAACATAAAAATCACTTTATAATACTTACCTAAACAGTCGCTGTGGTGGAGTTGGGTCATATGGGAGTCTCCATTCTTTGGTGCCGGCGCCTGCTCTTTTGGCCATCTTCATCCTGCTTCTAAAGCCTGTGTGCATGAGGCGTCCTACGTCATACTCACTTGCCGGTCCAGCGCAGGCGCACTACAATACTTAGATCTGCACTACTCAGGGCAGATCAAAGTGCACCTGTGCATGACCTCAATGCCGGCGAGTGTGGATGACGTAGGACGAGTCATGCACCCCGGCTTCAGAAGGACGACAAAGCTGGCCGAAAGGATGCACCGCATCCGGAGAACGGAGACGCCCATATGACCCAACTACACCGCAGCGACTGTTTAGGTGAGTATTATAAAGTAATTTTTACGTTCCACACAGAGGTCTGGTCTCTTATATACAGCATGTTAGGACTGGGCCACACGGGGATCACTGCAATACCCTCGCATGACACTCAGCTCACACTGGCAGTACAGCAGAGTCGAGTGTCATGCGAGTGTCTCTGCGACTGAGGTCCGATCGTGCAAGCGGACATCAGCTGCGGGGGGGGCGCTGCGGAAGTCGGTACTGCAGAGGGGCGGGCAGGCGCTAAGGAGGGGAGGGAGGGATTTATCTCCCTCTCTACTCCGTAGCCGGCTACTGCCATTGTCACACTGCACTCACGGGCACACCGGTGCCGCGAGTGCAGTGCGATTTTTCTCTCGCCCCATACACTTGAATGCGTTAAAGAAAACAGGATCGTATTACAGTCGCAGCATGCTGCGATTGTTTCCTCGGATCGATTAGGGCTAAGACAATAAATCGCTCATGGGTGCTGACACACAGGCTAATATGGGTCAGAGTGGAATGAGATTTTTTATCGCACTCCACTCGCACCGATTTTCATGCCGTGTGGCTAAGGCCTTAGAATGGTGTATATAAGAGCCCACTGGTGGTGGCCACAGCTTATAGGCCCCAAATCTGCTGACAGGTTCCCTTTAAAGAAAGAAAACAAGGA
>NC_134362.1:90774329-90807308 GCF_048569485.1 Anomaloglossus baeobatrachus
ATTAGGTCTTAATGCTTGCTTACATTTTTTAAAAACTCACAGAATTTTTAGCATTTTTGAGTTTTGTCTTTTACAGATGCATTGCAATTTTTTTTAAACATATCAAATAGTCCTGAAAAAAATAAATAAATAATAATTATGTAAATAATGTATGTTTACAAAAATATCCATCATCAATAACCAGAGGAAGGAGGAGGACAGCTTAGGCTTATGTTATTTTAGGCAGCTGCTGTTTTGGGGAACTATATTTTTATTACAAAAACAACAGACAAGAAATTGCAGCGCTCCACAGATGTGAGCAGCACAGATCTGACAACTCCGCCAGATTGGACCTATTAGATCACGTAAACAGGTTTGGGGCTTTTATGCTTCCATTCAATGAATATTTCAATTACAGGCTAGTTAAAAACACACAAAAAATATATGAACAGAAGTATAGATTATGATGGGTAAGTGTCCTACCTGTGAAAGATCACATGTAAAATGTATGTGAAAAAAGGACGAATGAGTGAGGCCTTAGTGTAAAAACACCGACCGGAGTGGTGGCGATCACAGTTGAAACCGCCAGCAGGGAAATACAATATAAAGGGCAGGGGATTTACATTTAGGCTTTGTGCCCAAGGGAGATTGCACCTGCGGATATATCGGCAGGTACATCCGTAGGTTTCCCGCAGCAGATCCCTGGAATCTGCAGCTATACATAGCTGCGGGATTCCAGCGAAATATCTGCGGTAAACCTGCGGACATTCATGCGGCTTACTGCGGAAGTCCCGGCCTCTATCTCCATAGTGGAGGGCCGGGATTTCCGCATGAATAATTGACATGCAGTTATGTGCAGCTGTGGGACATCTGCAGCATGGACACAGAACTCCCCATGCCCCATAGGATAACATGGGGATTTTCTGTACTTGCTAAAACCTGTGGACTTCTATAGAAAATCCAGATAAATCTGCAAGTTTTCTGCGGCAAAATCTGCAGGTACATTGTCCTGTGGGCATCTAGCCTTAAAGCACCACTTCAGCGGTACAATAATTAAACAAAAAAAGAAAAATCTGTTGATCTAAGTATAGTATGTAGGTGCACATTCAGACAGAGGCCATTAACAGACAACTTAGGAAAAAAAAATGCATTGAAAACTGTACAGCAAGTAAAAAGAAATACATATAAAAAACAAAAGGGCACATAGTAAATATTTTTTTTTATTAAAAAAGTGAAAACATCCATCCCACTGTGACATGGCATACGCAATCAGGATGCTCCTTACTCTGAGTCACCTTCCTATTTGCCAGAAAGCCTCAAAATACACAGGGGCAGAGAAAGACCTGGGCCACACTTAGGCTCTGTGCCCACGTGGCGTATTTTCATGCAGTTACGCTGCGATCTGCACTGCAGCATAACTGCATGCATCCTGCGTCCCCCAGCACAATCTATGAAGATTGTGCATAATCCATGCGCACGTTGCATTTTAGAACGCAGCGATTTGCATGCTGCCAAATTGCTGCGTTCTAAAAAGCAACATATATCTTTGTACCGTGTTAGCCAGTAGAGATAAAAAAATTGTTTAAAAGAACTGAGAGTCCTCAGTGGTTGATACCTTTTAATGGCTAACTGAAAAGATGGTAATAATTGCAAGCTTTCCAGACTACTCAGGTCTCTTCATCATATTATTATACCATGCCTGATGAAGAGACCTGAGTAGTCTGGAAAGCTTGCAATTATTACCATCTTTTCAGTTAGGCTATGTGCGCACGTCGCGTAAAAACATGCAGTTACGCTGCGCTTTGTAGCGCAGCGTAACTGCATGCGTCCTGCGTCCCCTGCACAGTCTATGGAGATTGTGCAGGGGCTGTGCGCACGTGGCGTTTAAGAGCGCAGCGCTTCGGCTACTGCCGAAGCGCTGCGCAAAAAGAAGTGACATGTCACTTCTTTCCTGCGCTTTGCCGGCAGCTCCTGCTCTGTCTATGGCAGGAGCTGCAGGCAGAGCGCATGGAATCGGCGCTCACTACGGACATTTCTGCAGCGATCTAAAGTGCACATGTGCTCTTCAGATCGCTGCAGAAATTTCTGCAGGGCTTGTACGCAACGTGCGCACATAGCCTTAACCATTAAAAGGTATCAACCACAGAGGACTCTCAGTTCTTTTAAACAATTTTTTTAAAAAGCAACATGTCACTTATTTCGTGCGCTTTGGATGCAGCTCCCACTCTGTCTATGGTGGGGCTGCATCCAGAGCGCATGAAATCGGCTTTCCACTGCATTCATAACGCAGTGTTTCTGCAGCGATTTGAAGCACACATGTCCAGGGACACAACGCAACTTGGGCACATAGCCTAGCCTTAGAAAGATAGGTGTAAAAATACAGACAGGGCTAGGTTTCTCAGCTTACGTCTATTTTGAGGCAATCTGGCAAATAGGAGGGTGAGATTGTAGAGTATGGAGCATCCTGATTGAGACCTCCTTGTTGTAGTGAGATACCGTTAAACAAAAAAACATTAAGTAAAAAAAAAAAAAAAGTTAAACAGTGACATTCTACGTATTCTAGAGTTCCCATGCAAATTTTATTGTAGGTTTTTTGGTTTTGTTTTTTTTTTTAAAACAATGTTAAAAGGGTGAAGTTGTAAAACGTTTATTACTACAAAAAAGTACATTAAACAGTAGGTAAATTTTACTTCAATCATTGAGCAAAACCTCATTATTTCGGGGTGAGTGAGCTGGTCTTTAATTGATTTCCATGAAGGCTCTCGACAAGTCACTTAAGATAAATGCACATGAAGTGGACTATCCAGCTCCTAAAATCTAGCAGTGTGCTCATCCCTCCTAATATGAACATACCCTAGAGAATGTTATGGACACAGATACTTCCACTACTTCAGATTTTCAAGGAAAACTATATATACTCGGAAAGTAACGAAGACAAAATAGAAACAAAAGGAAACTAATTTATAAAACTATATAGTGGTGCTGCAAACATGCTTTTGACAGACACTGAAGCTTCACAAGCAAAAGCTGTTTGTAAGGTTAGTAGAACAATAAAAAAAGGAGAGGGACATGTAATGACAGCGCTGAGACATTTACTGACAGACGAAAGGAAGGGAATGGGCACTTCAGCAGTGCAAAGAACTGTGTGACTCCAACTCTGTGCTCCGGAATTTCTCCAGATTCATGCAAACTTGCCCAAGATCCTAAATACTGCTAAGGAGGCAGCGTCTTAGTGGTCAAGGAAAACAGATTTTGCTTAATAACTCTGAATCCTGTGTACTTAGGAATTGTGTGAGCAAAGCATCTTGTAATGTGAGAGGAATCTTCTTAAAAGTTTTCCACTGAGGAATCAAAATCTCAGTGCAAGGAAAGTACAGACAATATCTTCCCTGCACCATCCCAATCTGCAGGAGGAACATGGTGGACTGTCACGTAGTAAGTCCAAGATCAACCTGAATTGCCCAAGCAAAATCCCGACTATGCACAAGGGCTCCATGGACTGGAATTAGAACACATCGGGATAGGATTGCCCCATGATTGTTCAGGGTACATCATGCAACTGTTTGTGTATTTGTAATCCATTTTTTTAGTGAAATTGTACAATGTTAATCAGTAAACACTATTAGGCTTCACTATTGTCCTCCCAGGACCTTTCACACACTAGTGCCATGTTTTAGACAGTCTTCTGTGTCTAGCAGTGAGTCAAGACCACAGTCCTGCCAAGACACTAAAGGGACAATGCTGACCCTCCATCAACAACATAACTGTGACACTTCCCAGTATACAGAGCCAAACTGCAAAGCTGTGAAGAGCGGTGTCTAAAATGTTTTGTGCTGTAATAAAATGTACCACACGTACTAAAAGGGTGCAAATTTCAGCTGTCATTCACTACAGCACCAATCCTGCAGCATTTACTATGAAAAGCGTTGGATCACCGGTGGCTTTGCCTGCTTCTGCTGAACACCGCTCACTTTTGGGTGGGGGGAGAGGGGGGGGGTTAAAAACAAACAAAAAAAAAGTCACAAATCCTGACAAACTCTGCGATTTTTGTCTACCAGAAAAGTGTGGAAAGGCTGGTAATAAATCTTCCCTATAGACTTTACACTGCCGTTACACATGAAGACTGGGAAGTTTTCATCCCTGCCTGGAGATACACTGACAATATTACAAGTTGGTCCAGCAGGTTCTTTCACTCTCTGCCATTTCTTATGGAGGTCCTCAGTCCATTCATGATTATGAAGAGTTAAATAAATCAGAGCATCTAAATGCAAACTATGAAATATACTATGTTGCAGAGGTTGCGGGAAAAATGGATACTTTATTCACATTTTCTGGGGATGTCCTTTACTTAAACCCTTATGGAAGAAAGTCAGAGACCTCTTAACCCCTTCAGCCCCAAGCCTATTTTGACCCTAAAGACCAGGCCATTTTTTGCAATTCTGACCAGTGTCACTTTATGAGGTTATAACTCTGGAACGCTTCAGCGGATCTCAGTGATTCTGAGATTGTTTTTTCGTGACATATTGGGCTTCATGTTAGTGGTAAATTTATGCCGATATTTTTTGCGTTTTTGTGAAAAAAAACGGTAATTTCGCGAAAATTTTGAAAATTTTGTAATTTTCAAACTTTGAATTTTTATGCTCTAAAACCAACGAGACATATGACACAAAATAATTAATAAATAACATTTCCCACATGTCTACTTTACATCAGAACAATTTTGGGAAAAAAAAAAAAAAAAATTTAAAAAAAAGAAGTTATAGGGGTTCAAAGTTTGAGCAATTTCTCATTTTTACAACAAAATTTACAAAGCCACTTTTTTTTTTAGGGACCACATCACATTTGAAGCGATTTTGAAAGGTCTACATGACACAAAACACCCAAAAGTGACACCATTCCAAAAACGGCACCCCTCAGGCTACTCAAAACCACATTCAAGAAGGTTATTAACCCTTCAAGTGCTTCACAGTAACTAAAGCAATGTGGAAGGAAAAAAAAATGAACATTTTACTTTTTGCAACAAAAATGTTAATTTAGCCTCAAATATTGCATATTCACAAGGGTAGCAGGATTAAATGAATCCCCAAAATTTGTTGGGCAATTTCTACTGAGCACGCAGATACCTCATATGTGGCGAAAAACCACTGTTTGGGCGCACGGCAGGACTCGGAAGGGAAGGAGCGCCATTTGACTTTTTGGAACAGAAAATTAGCTGGAATCGTTAGCCGCACCATGTTGCGTTTGGAGAGCCCCTGAGGTGCCGAAACAGTGGAGCTCCCCCACATGTGACCCCATTTTGTAAACTAGACCCCCATGGCATAGAAAAAAAACAAACAGTGGCAGATGGTGGGGGGGGGGGGGTTGGTCAGATGGGGCGGCGGCAGATGGGGGGCAGCGGCATATAAAGGGAGCATCTGTGATTGTGAGACGGCGGCTGGGATAGGGTGGGGGCGGATGGGAGAGGGCGCAGTGGATGCAGGAGCGGCAGAGGAAGGGGGGAGGGGGGATGGATTGATGGGGGGGATGGTTGGGAAGGGGAGTGGGAGGTGAGATTGGGGATAGTTACCCTACAGGATGGATCTAGGCAGCTGGATCACAGGAGATGAAGGAGGCAGCAGATCGGGGAGGGTGAGAGGTGGGGGGGAGGGAGCGCAGCGCAGATCACGGAGGAGACAGGTGAGCAGAGCACAGATCACGGGGGTGAGAGGTGAGGGAGAGCGGACAGCAGATCACGGGGGTGACAGGTGAGGGAGCGCACATCACGGGGGTGACAGGGGAGGGAGCGCACATCACGGGGGTGACAGGGGAGGGAGCACACATCACGGGGGTGACAGGGGAGGGAGCACACATCACGGGGGTGACAGGGGAGGGAGCACACATCACGGCGGTGACAGGGGAGGGAGCACACATCACGTGGGTGACAGGGGAGGGAGCGCACATCACGGGGGTGACAGGGGAGGGAGCGCACATCACGGGGGTGACAGGGGAGGGAGCGCACATCACGGGGGTGACAGGGGAGGGGGCGAGTAGCCGATCACGGGGGTGAGAGGTGGGGGGGGAGCGGGCAGCACATAACGGAGTAAAGGGGGCGGGGCCGGGCAGCACATAACGGAGAGGGGGCGGGGCAGCACATAAAACGGAGGAGGAAGCGGGCAGCCGATCTCGAGTGGAGGGGGCTGGCAGCACATCACGGAGGTGAGGGGACGAGCAGCCGATCACGAGGGAAAGGGGCCGGGCAGCAGATCGGGAGGGACCGGTGGCACTGTGGCAGATGGAGGGCGGCGGATCGGGAGGTGTGGGGGTGAGGGTGCGGGCAGCACATACGAGGGGTGGGGGGTGCGGGCAGCAGATCGGGTGGCAGATCGCGGAGGGCAGCAGCGGATCGGGAGGTGTGGGGGTGCGGGCAGCAGATCGGGTGGCAGATCGCGGAGGGCAGCGGCGGATCGGGAGGTGTGGGGGTGAGGGTGCGGGCAGCAGATACGAGGGGTGGGGGTGCGGGTGGCAGATTGCGGAGGGCAGCGGCGGATCGGGAGGCCGGTTTCATACAGTGCAATGGCAGCGCGGCAACCTCCGGGTCCCATGCTCCGGTCACATAACAGCATGGGACCGGATCTTGTCGCCCTGCCATTGCACTGTGTACACTCACTGTGCTGACGTGCTGCAGGGCCGACAAGTGAAGCTGATGGGGCGGTCACCGGCAACAGGTCCACTGTGATTGGAGACAGCGGTCACAAGGCCGATCTCTCCAATCAGAGCTACTGGAGCTGGGGGAGGGTGATCCAGTGAGGTCACCCAGCTCCAGCCAATGGCCAGTGCTATAGCTGCACTGGCAAGGGCTGGATTTCAATGTTTCAGTCACTTTAAGTGGCTGGAACATTACAGTGGCTGTGATTGGCTGACGAACGCCGCTCAACCAATCACAGCCTCCTTAAGTCCGGGGAGGAGGCACCACCCCTCCTGAGATCAGGAACAGGTCCCCTCCTCCCCGAATCTGCGGTTTATGTTAACCGATTGCAGTCACCGGAGGCTCCGGTGCCGCGATTACGCCATGACGGAAAGATCCGTCCTTGGTTGCTAAGGCCCAGGGCTCCATGACTGATCTTTCCGTCCATGGTCGTGAAGGGGTTAAAGCAATTGACTACAAAAGATATAAATCTTACTCCAGAATTGGTTATTCTTTCCATAGGGTTAGAAGAATATGAGAAAAAGTATAGATACATTGTCACATTTTCTTAGTTATTAAGAATTTATTAGCAGCCAACTGGAGAGAAGAAAGAATCCCATCTATTTCAGAAGTTACGGACAGGGTTTCAGCTCATAATTTATATGAGTATAATATTGCTTTAAAAGACAAAAAACTATCAAAGATATAAAATAAGATGGTCTCTTTGGTCCCAGAAATACATGCCAAACCTTGTTTTGAATTAGTTCCTTGACATTATCTAAATAATATAAATGTAATATGTTATTTCCGAATGTGTTTATATACTGTGCTAAATGAATATGAGTTTATAATCTTGCTTGACTTTGAAACTTAAATTACCTCAACGTCTTACTCCTTCCCTTTCTCCTCCCCCTTTATATTCCCTAACTCCTTCCATTCCCACTTCCCCTCCAATACCCCTTTCCCATCCACTTTTAGGATACCCTTTCTTCCCTTCCTCTTCCCTTTCTTTGTTATTTCAACAATATTTTTAAGAATGCATTTTAAATACTTCAATTACCCCCTCCCCTGTTATTGTAAACCCCTTAAAATTTAATAAAGTATACAAACTATGAAATATAACCCCCCAAATAATAAGTCTGCTCACTCACCTTTGGATCTGCCAGAGCATTAATTACATTTCCAAGAGCCAACAAGGACCGGTTAATGTTTGTGCCTTCCCGTAGCCGCTCACCCTTCGCATTGGTGGCACTTGCCCGTTCTGAGCCAGCCAGGTCAATAAGGCTCATTTTGGCAATTCGAACATTTTGATTAATGCTAGCACATTTATCCTGCTGCCTTAAGTAAATCTAAGCCCAAAAAAAGAAGTAAAATTATTCAGAAATGAAGGCAACAACAGAGGAGATTTCTCCATGCACTTGAAATGGCAGACAGTTTCGCCACCCCATTTTCACTCACTTGAAATACAGCGTGAGACCGTGAAGATGTGGCATTCATGTCGGTGGGATGCTGCGTTCTGTTCTTATTCCCATAGTCGAGCAGTTGGAGGATATTCTCAGCAGACTTTGGCTTTAGACATTTCAGAGAAAGTAAAATGATTATAAAACACGAAGACACCATTACCACTCAATGATTTATCACCAATAGTCAATACCTCATGGCAGTAAGCCATTTATCATCAGTCCAGAGTTACTCTCTAGTTATAATTAAAAGCCTTTATTTCAATAAACTTCTCATCTGATGGCCAATAAAACAGCGGAGAAAATGTACCCAAAATGACATGTTCACACCAAAATGTTGGCCTCTGGGTTAGGGTTAAAGCTCTGTGTCATGTGCTGTTCACTGTGTAATGTAATCTGTCTCTAGCAGGAGGAACCCAACCAAGATTACAGGACGTGAGGCGGGTCTGTGCCTCTGCTCCTGCTCTCCTGTCTATAGTAGCAGGGATTATAGGAGGTGAGGCGGGTCTGTGCCTCTGCTCCTGCTCTCCTGTCTATAGTAGCAGGGATTATAGGAGGTGAGGCGGGTCTGTGCCTCTGCTCCTGCTCTCCTGTCTATAGTAGCAGGGATTATAGGAGGTGAGGCGGGTCTGTGCCTCTGCTCTCCTGTCTGCAGCAGCAGGGACCCAACATGGATTACAGGAGGAGAGGCGAGTCCATGCCTCTGCTCCAAATCTCCAGCCTGTAACAACAGGGAGCCAACAGGGTTTACATGAAGTGACGAAGGTCTGTGCCTCTGCTCCTGCTCTCCTGTCTGTAGCAGCAGAGACCCAATACAAATTAGGGGACGTGAGGCGGGTCTGTGCCTCTGCTCCTGCACTCCTCCCTGTAGCAGAAGGGATCCATCACAGATTACAGAAAGTGAGGCAGGTCTGTACTTTTGCTCCTACTCTGTCTGTAGCAGCAGAGACCCGACATGGAACACAGAAAGTGAGGCCGATCTGTGCTTCTGCTCTAGCTCTCCTGTCTGTAGTAGCAGGCACCCAACACAGATTACAGGACGTGAGGTGGGTCTGTGCCTCTGCTCCTGCTCTCCTGTCTGTCACATTACTTACAGGCAAATTCAAGTTGGAGCTTCCAAAGGCAGTAAAAGCCATTGGACAATGGCAAGATCATTGAATGTTGGGAAGGTAAATTAAGCGAGAGTCCTAATAGTGCTGGCAGAAGGTTGATGAAATAGAACCTCGGACTGAAAAGAAGTGAATGTAAAATTATGGGGAGAGCGCTCCGGGATGTAAAACTGGTATGAGCACTGAAAGCAATGCATTAAGGAATAAAAACAAATGAACTGTCTCCATTAAGGGCCAATAGCACACATGTGTGGCGCCCTGGACTAGCCAGGTCGTCACAGGTAACACACACACACACCCCCCACCCCCACTAGATAGTAACATTAGCCAAACACAAAACCCTTGTTGCCTCCCTCCAGGGTCTGATGGCCACACCAAGTGGTGCGGAGCCAAGCGGTTGGCCCCGCCCACCGAGGAGTTCACAGGCCTGGAGGCGGGAAAAGGAGCAGTCAGTAGTTTTGGAGTGGAGTTCAGGAGGTTGAAGTGAGAGGAGTTAAGTGGAGAGTGTCTGGGTTTGTGGCCCAGGCACTGACAACAAGGTTGGCAGACGGTGGTGGCCATCTGCAGGAGTGGTGGATCGACACGGAACCGTAGGACCAGGGTCGGGCGGTGGCCCACCGGTACCGACCGGGGAGCGAAGTGAAGCCAGCACACACAGGCAGGGCTATCGGACCCCGACTAGGCTTGGAGTCGCTGTCAACAGTCAAATCCGAGTGACAGGAACTCCAGGAGTTTCCTAACAACCAAAGACCCGTTAGAAGACAACCGTCCGCACCATGAGGGTATACAGCTAACACCTAAGGCTAGAGACCCAAGGGCCAGCGCCTGCGGGCAAACGGGCTCCTCCGGCATCCATACAGCGGGGAGCGGACTACCGTTGGGGACCCATCGTAGTCAAGACAGAACACAAAGGTGCAGGGAAAGAGAGCTGCCATCACCTGTCCGGGGAGAGACACTGCAGCCGGCTGCGGGACCCGTCCATCCAGCCGTTTGGTTTACCGGAGACTTGGTGCATCTCTTGCTGAGTGAGTACACCCGTGCCATCCGGCACCGCGCCGCGCTGTCCCTGCAACCCTGCACCTCACCTACCCTGCCTCCCCGTCACACCACCGGGCCCCGGGACCACCAACCACTACCCACAGAGGGGGAAAAACAACATCCCAGCTGCTCCCTACCATCGCTCCCGGGATTCCCGTCACCAGCAGCGGTGGTGCCCATCTTCACCACAACCCGTGGGTGGCGTCACGAACTAAATCCCCAAACCAAACAACCCCCCTTTTCACTCACGGGCGAGGAGCGCCGCTCGAGTCCCCGGATCCGGCCCACCGCTCGAGCCACCGAGTAGCAGCCGCAGCAACACCGGACCCGAGCATTAGCGAGCGCAGCGTCCCCTCCGTCCGCGACACATGCCACAGATGGTATTCGTTTCAGGTTTGCCTGGAACATTGCAGTCCAGTGATCCCTGCACATTAGCAATTTTAGCTCTGTGGCTGTAACTTAAAGAATATAAAATGTCCCTTTCCCTTTTGCAGAGTTTTCTGCACCAAATAAAATATGTGTCCATGTCGCGGGCGGAGGAGGGGACGCTGCGCTCTCCCACTGCTCGGGTCCGGCCGCTGGTGCTGCTGCCCGGTGGTGGCTCAAGCGGTGGGCAGGATCCCGGGGACTCGAGCGGCGCTCCTCGCCCGTGAGTGAAAAGGGGGTTTGGATTGCTTGTGGGGATTTATTGTCCGTGATGCCACCCACGGCTGTGGTGATAATGGTGACACCACCGCTGCTCTGGACGGGGATCCCGGGAGCGGTGACAGGGAGAAGCTTTGTTGTTAGTTCTCCCCTCCGTGGGTAGGGGGTTGGTTGTCCCGGGGCCCGGTGATGGGGTAGGGATGGATGGCAGGCGGGTTACGGGGCCTGGGGAGGTGCAGGGTCGCAGGGGCAGCGCTGTGCCGCACGGCACGGTGGTACTCACTCAGCCCAATGATGAAGACACAGTTCTCGGTAAAACACTCGGCTGGATGGATGGGTCCCACAGACGGCTGCGGTGTTGTTTCTCCCGGCAGGTTGATGGTGACTGCCTTTCCCTGCACCTAAGTACGGTTGATGGTTCCGATGGGTTCCCACCGGTAACCCGCTCCCCAGCTTGGATATGGGCTGGAGGAGTCCCTCTTTGCCCGCAGGCTCTGGCCCTGAGAAACGGTTGCCTTGGCGGTGGCGGTGTCTCCCTCTGTTGGTTGGACTGTTGCCTTCTGTCGGGACTTGACTGTTTGGAAACCCAGGAGGTCCCCTTCACTAACGGATTCGGCAAATTCACGGCGACTCCTAGCCTTGCCGGGGTCCGAAAAGCCCCTGTCAGATGGTGCTGACTTCTCTTTGTGTACCGGTCCGGTACCGCCGGGCCACCGCCCGTCCACGGTCCTTACGGTAACTCGGATAGGCCACTCCTGCAGACGGTCACCACCGTCTGCCAACCTTGCTGTACCGCCCAGGCCACACACCCGGACGCTGTCAGTTAGTTGCTCCACTACCAGTTCTCTTCCTTCTACTTTCAGTTCCCTAGCTGAATTCTTTACTTTTCCCGCCTCCAGGACTGTGAACTCCTCGGTGGGCGGGACCAACCGCCTGTCCCACCCCCTGGTGTGATCATCAGCCCCTGCAGGAAGGCAACAAGGGTTTTGTGTCTGACTTTGGTGTGCCTGCTGGGAGTGTGGGGTGTGTTGATGTTGTGCTCTGTGCCCCCTGGCTTGTCCAGGGCGCCACATCCACATACCCTAACACCTCACTGTTTCTACCCAGTGTAGCCCGACTCCCTCCCAAACACTAGGAGGGTAATGTTGTGACATTGACTACTGTGCTTTGGGTCTCATTTAGATAAAATTTGGCCCTGGCTATTTAGGGGAATGACCCATATTCTGCATAACATTCTGCTGTGAAAGTTTATCTGGTAAAATTTCATCCACAACGCTGGTTCCATTGTAGGCATAACTCCTTCAGTGTATGTGAAAGCGCAATGAGTACTTATTTAAATGGTCACTTATATCACTGTCACTAACCACTTACCTCATGCAGTGTTAACCCTTGAACTACTACTCCTTTCTGAGAATCTTCTCGCACAGCAAGAGGACCAGAATTTGAAAGAAGGTCACGGATTTGCTCATTGTACACCTATGAAAAGGAAGATCTCAGAATGGTATTTTCTACGTAGCACATCATAAACTCTGCTTTGTTATAACGCTGGATTACATATTCAACTTCTTTTACCAGATGATATCATTTCTAAATCTTGAAGAGTCTGGTATGAAAAGGACATTGGATTTTACAGCGGTCAGGACTGATGTCTTTGACCAAGGAACTAATGTACAACGCACTAATGTACCACTCTGTAGATTATGAAAATGGGATTTAAGTGCTATAAAGATTAATGTTTTTGTTTTTCCAAATAAACTCCTGGATGGTCTTTATTTCAATGATTAAAGCGCCCCGAGACACAAGGTGAGCCCAGCTAAATAAAAAACTACTCAAGAAGGAGGTTCCACATTATTACGCAGCCACAGGTTTCAAGCAATGCAATAGACGGATTTGTGCAGATAAAGGCATAATGAGGAAGGTTCATGCAAAAAAAACATTCATCAGATTAAGAGAGCAGCCGCTAAAATAGCATTATAAAGCAGCAAACAGGTACAGTATATGAAGCTGCTGGTCCTGCTGAAGTCCCGTGAATCTTCAGGCGTAGGATCATCCAGAATCTTACAGTTGTACAGAAACCTACTGTTCAGCCAACCATAAACGGTTGTGTGGCGCCCCTGAGGCTTCAGTCGCCACAGAGTATTGCACCCAACATTGGGTGTAATGCTAAACTCTGTTCCTGAGGAGGTCAGACCCGGTTTCACCACATTACACACTCAATACACATCAGATTGCCCTTTTCCCATTAGGGACTGGGCTAGGGTCGGGTAATAAAGGGGTCGTCAACAAAGAGGCATTTATAGGATGCCCTCAACAGGGGCCCCAGTCCCATTAGCTTAGGACCTGGGAGGGGGGAGAAGCAGCCAGCAGGGGGAGTCAGGAGCCAACAGAACAGTTAGAGAGTTCTCCAGCAGGAGAGGAACAGATCAGTTGCATCTTACAGGTGCTCCGGTGGGAAGGAGGAGAAGTTCACATCGGTTGACATGGGGGGATTAATCTCTACTCCCCATGGAACAGACACCACGCAGGGCGGCAGGACCCTAGGGAAGATTATACTTCACGTTGGTTTTCCAGAATCTGCCTGGACGGGAAAAGTTTCAAGCTTCCCTGCCCACACAGTGCCATATAGGACCCAGGGCCTCGCTTCAAGCCGGACCCCACAACGGAACCGCGGCACCTGCATATAGGGACAAGAGTACATCTCATGAAACTCATGGTCCCCTTGTAGCTTCAAGACTGGGGATCCACAGACAGGCGTTACAAGGAGGGAACCCACCGAACACCCAAACCGGGCTGACCTCTAAAGGGATTCGGGTTCAACGAAGCCCACCATAGCAAGTGACCAGTATTACCTGAGTGAGCGACATTGTACAAAAGTGAGTAAAACAATCTGGAACCGAAACCATAGACTGACTCTATTACTTGTACTGCCGCTCCCCGCCGCCATTACTACTCCCCTCATCATCCTCCGCAGGGCCCGCTCTACCTGTGGAGAGTTATACCATCCCTAGCTGCTACTACAATCTGCCCCAGAGGACAGACAGCAGCGGCGGCCCATTCCCTGGCCGCATACCACAGGTAGCGTCACGACAAACACCTCACCACTACCCCCAACATCTCTCCCTAGCCATCTTCTGTACGCCTCGGGACAAAGGAGCCGGGTTAGGCCGCCCGTGACAGTCGACGGCCCGGCGACGAGTAGGTTAAATGCACCTGCCCCGTGGGGCGCTACAGTTGCAATGGGCCCAGATATACATAAAGACTGATGTTAAAACAGTTTTCTTTACTGATGAGTGCTGGCAACCCTGTATGTTCCAGATGGATGGATGGAGTAATGGATGGCCACCATCTCCCAGCAAGGAGGTGGTGCAGTCATGTGTTTGGCTGGAATCATGAGGAAAGAGCTGGTAAGCCCCTTTACTGCTGCTAAAGAAAATGACCTTGGCAAAATATATAAAGGAGTTTCATACTGACCACTTTCTTCCAAGAAAAAAATAGTGCCACCTGTAGCAAAATTGTCTGCATACATGACAATCCACCTTCTCATGCTGCAAAGCATACCTCTCAGTTATTACCTGCTATGTGCTTAAAAAGGAGAGAAACTCTTGGTGTTGCCACCAGCCTTCTTTGAACTCAACCCTATTGAGAACTTTTGGAGTATCCCCAAGTTCACATCAAAACAGCAGCACCTCTAGGACGCTATTCTGACATCCTGCAAAGAAATTCAAGGAGAAACTATCTAAAGACTCAAGTTCAATGGATGCAAGAATTGTGAAAGTGATATCAAAGAATGGCCAGCTAAGATGTTTTAGATTTGAAAACCTTTTGATTTCAGCAAATATGACTTCTTAGATGCTGCAAATTCAACAAATGGCCATTTTCAATTTTTTACAATCTATAAAAAAAAAAATGGTCGTAAACTGTTGTGCATAATAATTTGGAACAGTGCATTTAAAGGGTTTTAACTTTTGAAGAAAAAAAACAACAAAAAAACAAAAACTACTTTCATCATTGGGAAAATTGAGTACAAATCAAATTTTATTGGACTAAAAGGGTGCTTTATACGCTGCGACATCGCTAGCGATGTCGCGAGTGATAGCACCCGCCCCCGTCGTTCCTGCGATCGTCAACGATTTTTGCAGTTTTTGCGATCGTTGATCGTCGCTCCTTGGTGTCACATGCTGCGATGTCTCTAGCGACGCCGGATGTGCGTCACTAACGACGTGACACCGACGATATATCGGTAGCGATGTCGCAGCATGTAAAGCACCCTTTACAGTTGATTATTTGATCATCATACTGACTCATTTGGATTGACAATGTAGAAAAATAAAATAAAAATAACATTTGCATAATAAGTTGGAATGCGGTGTACATATTCTGAATATATTGTGAGGCTTTTAGAATTTTGAAAGAAAAGAATGTCAAGTATGAATCCTGAATGGCCATACATAGCCGTATGTTAGACCCATCTTGTGGTTGCACATAGACATGGTTATCTGCTACTGAACTAGCTTACAGGACATGCCATGGTACAGAAGTATTCTTCCCTATAGGCTTTGTAAGAGCACCATATGGCGACACGTGGAGGACTTCAGACACAGACTTGTAGGAGTGAAAAGCTGGGGACAAACATGTGAAGCTATCAGGACCCTGTTATTGACCGACATACACATACATGCTCGGCTCAGCCAAGGCTAGCCCAGATTTCACTGCAGAGAAGGGAGACAGCAGCAGGATTACATATGTGCGACACATGCCGTGGGTGAGAGTTCAGACACTGCTTATACAGATCAGGGGTGGGGAACCTCCGGCTCGCGGGCCGTATACGGCCCACCATGCCCTTTTATGCGGCCCCCGGGCAGATTCCCAGGGACGGCAGTGCTCGAGCCGCCACCGCCATGTTGTGGGCCGCCGGCCCTTTAAATCCGCACATGTGCTGCTGTGGGCGGGTTTAGTGCACTGCGTTGCCGGCCCCCCGGGCCTCGGAGCTGCGTTGCCCACCCGCCCGCCCCCCCGGGCCTCGGAGCTGCGTTGCCCGCCCGCCCGCCTCCCCGGGCCTCGGAGCTGCGTTGCCCGCCCCCCGGGCCTTGGAGCTGCGTTGCCCGCCCCCCCCGGACCTCGGAGCTGCGTTGCTTGCCCGCCCCCCCGGGCCTCGGAGCTGCGTTGCTTGCCCCCCCCGGCACTTGGAGCTGCGTTGCCCGCCCGCCCGCCCGCCCGCCCCCCCCGGCACTCGGAGCTGCGTTGCCCGCCCCCCCCGGCACTCGGAGCTGCGTTGCCTGCCCCCCCGGCACTCGGAGCTGCGTGTCTGTCCCCCTGCCCTCGGAGCTGCATGCCCGGCCCTGCGTGTCCGCCCCCCAGCTCTCGGAGCTGCGTGTCCACCCTCTGTCCTCGGAGCTGCCTGTCCGGTGCCTGCTCTCCGGTGCTTGAGACCGGCGCTGCTGTGTGTCCAGCGCCAGCCCTCTGCTGCTGTGTGCCCTGTCCAGTGCTTTGTGGCCCCCTCCCCTCCGTGCTGTGTGCCCCCCAATGCTGTGTATCACCCTAGGTTTGTGTGTCCCTCCTCCCCGCACTGATGTCAGACCCTCTTGTGTGGCGCCTGCACACCAGACCCTCTTGCGTGGCGCCTGCACCCCAGACCCTCTTGCGTGGCGCCTGCACCCCAGCGTCTCCTGTGTTGCTTATGCCACCAGCGTCTATTGTGATATGTATGCCCCCCAGCATCTCCTGTGACTTCTACATCACAGGAGGGGCGGGGGGTATATACATCACAGGAGGGGCTGGGGGAAAATACATCACAGGAGTGGCTGGGGGCATATACGTGTTCCCAGCCCCTTGTGTGATGTATGTGCCCCCAGTGTCTCCTATGATGTATATACAGCAGGCCCAGCGTCTGCTATGTGATGTATATACAGCAGTCCCAGACTCTGTGGTGATGTATATGCCCCCAGCCCTTCCAGTGATGTATGTGCCCCCAGTGTCTCCTGTGATGTATATACAGCAGGCCCAGTGTTTCCTATGTGATATATGTGCCTCCAGTGTCTCCTGTGATGTATATACAGCGTCTGTTATGTGATGTATATGATTTACCAATCTTATCACAAAGAGTTAACTGTGCTCCAGACCCAGACAAAAATGAAAAAGCAGCTGTGAGAAGAAACATGATTAGTATCACCGAACATCACAGCCGCACCAAAGAGAAGCAGCTCCGGCCACCACAGTAGGGGTAAGTTAATTAATTGTTTGACCAAATATACTAGGGTAGTTTTCACATTGATAATTTTGTGCGGTATTTACAGTTGTTACTGAACTGATTTATCTGCAAAAATGTACATTTGTGTCTTTAGAGACTTCAATCTTCCATGCCCAGCAACGCAAGTGTAGCACCCCTGAGGTATCAGGTGCCACAAAATGTAACCTGTGGAAACCCAAACCCCGGAATTTCCGTACCAGTCAACACACCAGCACCCTCAGGCCATATACATAAACAGTCTCCCAGTCTGGAATTGGGGTTATCAACAGGTAAAAGGGATGGGCACTTATTGACTCACTGCCACCCAATCTGTAAGGAGAGACCCAGCAAGGGGAGGGGCATGTGGTCAGTTGGGAAGTTGGCAGGAGGAAGTGAAGTAGTGTAGAGTTGGCGGGAAGGAGTGTTGAGGAAGAAGTCAAGGAGAGGAGAGGTGGAAGTAGAGAGTCGAGAGTGAAAGTACAGAAAGAAGGGAAAAGACCTGCAGTAACAATGGAACGCTGTAACAGGAGTGAGGGACTGTGGAGTAAGGAACCAGGACTCCAGGAACCGTGGGTTACATGTGGAAGTGTAATACTCCAGGGACCGCGGGACGCTTGTGGAAGTCTGGAACCTAGGCTCACAGCACTCAGCACAAGGCGGGGTGCAGACCCTAGGACAGCGGGACACTATGGTCAGCTGTTAATTCTGCCAGGTGAGGGGATCTCCAGGGTCCCTCACCAACATAGAGTCTGAAGCGTCAGCAGCAAAGAGGGGATCGGGGGATTGAACCCCTTTAATAGTCCAGGCTGCCTGCAATAGGACCAAGACTGAAACGGAGGGGTTCCTCAGAAGCTCTAGGCCACGGTAACCCAATACAAACAAGTGTGCACGGAGAACAGCCACCCCAGGTCACAGCTGGCACGGAGAACAAGGGGAGTGGGAACACCTGTAGCCAGCACCAGTGGGTCCAGGTACTAGGCCACAAGTAAAAGGAAAGTTGAAACTGCAATACCGGTGTGGCCTGTTTCCTTCTCGCCTCCGTACCCGTAAACTGACTGTCCCCTACCCTTACCCCCTCATCATCCACTGCTGGGGCCTAGCCCTGCTTGTGGAGGGCCCAAAACACCTAAGCTGTACTACTTCCCCAGCCCTGGGGGGGAGGGGGGGGGGTGTCACACAAGAAAACACTGAACAGCAAAGAGCAACTTTAGAAATACATTCATTTTGTTCTGATGTAAATTACCAGGGAAAGCGCCATTACAGATCACTACTACCAAGGAAGAGCCAAAGAGGATCCACGCTGTCATCACAAGAGACAATATAAAAGAAGGATTTGTAATACACATACACATTTCTTGTCCAATACACAAGTCTCACACAGTCCTGCGGAGAGGGCAGAGCCAGGATCTTTTGTCAGATGTAACCAGAACTAATCTGATGGGTCACATATGACACATGTAACCACAGCAAGTAAGACCACAAGAAAGTAACAAAGAATAACAAACCTCCAGGTAAGAGACCGCGACGTTGCAAACCTTTTCCTCCTTCATGCTCTCTATTCGGTCATACAGTTCCATCATTGTGAGATACATCACCCCAGGGTATCCCGGAGAGCCCAGCATTGTGTGCGTCTTGCCGGCTCCTGTGGCTCCATAGGCCAAAACTAAGGAGACAAAATAAAGGTGTAAAATCTGACAACACAATAAAACCATTAAACACCAAAAGCCACAATCCATATGACTCACAATAATGAACCCAAAGCAGACGGGAATGCCTCCCCATAGAGGAAAAACAATTTTATTGATATACATAAAAATCAAAAAAGCACGAAAATAAGACAGAACAAGTAGGGACAATAGGAAACATTGGGGGACACCTGGCAAGTAATATTTCATGAAGTCATTGCATGAGCAATGTATCTCAATAAAATTGTTTTTCTTCCATGGACTTACATTTCCTAATTCCTTGGGTTTAACACAATAAAACCTCCCAACAATAGATAAATATCAGTGGACATCGCCAACTTGAGAGTGGCTGAGATTTCCAAACATGAGAGGTTATACAACAAAGAACAAGGCAATTTACCAGTGGTCTACAGAACAGGCTCCTGTGGGGGATGCTGTGATCAATTTTATGCATGCCCCTTTCAATATGCCTTTGCTGTCCCATCTTGCATGTAATTGGTAACGGCTAGCACAGGATACCTAGAGAGGAAGATCTCTGGCTCGTGATATGAGCACAAGCAAGAACTGTTTGGTGGAGGCCCTAGATTAGAATAGCATTTGGCCACCACAGGCATTACAGAGGGGCTGTCAGTCACCTGATAAATTAGAAAAATGTTCGCTCATCAGGTGAAAGCATCTTATGTGCAGTGTAAAAATAAAAAAATAAAAATAATAATTCTAATAAAAAAATTATATTTATTATTGTTTTGAGTGGTGCATCGTTCTTTGTAAACACTACGGAAGCCTATGTGCACCATATGCCTCAGTACAGATATAGTGGAGATCGCTCAGTGCGCATCGTTTACTTTGCTCGCTCTGTGTAAACTGGCATTCAAATGACCGCCAATGGGTAAAAGTTTACCAGTTGGCAATCATATTGTTCCAGTACTCGGGATGTGTAAAACAGACCTTAAAAAGGGATTTTCCACAACTAGAACAATCCCTTCTCATTCCTGTGTAAAATTAAAAAGTTAATACTCACCTCCTGTGCCAGTACAGTTTCAGTGGAGTCATAATTCACCCTCCTGGGATAACATGAGGTTGCGACGTCAAGCAAGTCCCAATCAGCGCCAGCCTATATGTCCGAAGGCGGGACCAGTAAGGTAACCAACAGGAAGTGAGAGCTGCGTCTGTCACTCACTTCCTGTGGTTTACTTCTACGTTTGAAGGCAGGGAGAAAGAAATAGACGTAGACTGGGAGCAGGTCTCGCATGACATCATGATCTCACGTGACCCAGGAGGGCAAATATCACTGGAATGGTACCGGCACGGGAGGAAAATAGAAGTTTTATTTTGTTTATTATTTGAAAGGGCACACAAGAGGAAAGAGAAGGGGTTCTAGTAATGGCAAACCCCTTTAAAGAGGCCTCCTATAAAAAGGCTCTGTAACCTCCAAAAATACCATTTACCTGCAGAGCTAGTGTTAAATTGTTAAGCTGGATAAAGCGTGGCTAAAGAGAGAAAATGAACTTTTATTTTCCCTGCAGCTGCTCACTTCCAGTTATTGGGTGGGGCAAGGAGATATAAAAGTCACCGCTCACAATACAGAGCGCTGTGATCACTCCTCTGCACATTTACTCTTACCCTGCTCTGCACACACGTAATGGAGCATGGTTGCACACAATACAGCCTGCCAGGGATAGTTTAAAATGCCATTTATATCTGCAGGTAAATCGCATTTTAGGACATGTTCTCGTAAAGTGAATTCATCACCTACAGTACATTTTTATTTTTTACTGTTAAACCCAAATCGTGATAAGTATTCTTTTCTCATGATTCTATAATTTTGTTTTCATTCTAATTTTTGTACTTTGAGGATGGGAACATTGCCAGCACTTTTGTTAATAGCATTTATGGTGACTATGAAACCATAGGAAAAACTGAATTGTCAGTTGCGCTTCAATACGACTGGTTTCAAACATCTGTGCAACACAGAACGTAATCAGATCCAGAAGATCATGTCTGATCGCCAGGTCTCCTGACCGGAGCTAAACACCTTCATACACTTAACAGAAAGACTGAAAAGTTTGGTTTAGATGGGTAATTGGACTTTACACTGCAGAGTAACTCTCTCAAAGCCCTCCTCTATGGGTCAGGGAAACTCCCGCTCTCTCATACCTATGTTGGCCAGTGCATATTTTACAATGTTTTTACGTGGATCAGTAGAAGTATACTTTGACATATCAGTAGAAAAGAGAAACTATTACATACCAGTGCAGTTGTATCCATTCAAAACACCATCAAGCACAATCCTTGTGGTCTCTTCGAAAACTTCCTGCTGGGCTGAATTTTCATCAAAGACGCAATCAAATACAAACTTAAGATCTTTATTTTTCCTTTTGGTTATGTCCCGATTAGTAGTACTCCTGCCATGAAAAAAATTTACTTCTTCGACTTTAGGGTCAAAAATGAGAATGTGTTTATCAACTACTTGCACCACGCTGTTAAAATTGGCTGCTTTCTCCTTTTCATTTGGAGGACGGACTCTGACCACTACTCTTACATGGCTGCAACCGTCAGATTCATGAGCAGCCATGTTTTAATGGTTTGCAATCCAGGGGAATGGCTTTATTCTGGAAGATAAGAAGAAATCGAGAATGAAAACACAAACAAAAAAAGAATGATCAGCTTTATGAACAACTAGCTGTACTATCTGGCTTCGCCCGGGTTAATAACTGCTGTTAACAAAATAGAATGTATTAACAAAAATGTATTCTGCACACAAAAACCACAACACAAATAGATAGAAGCATTTCACAACATATATTTCAACACCACAGATATTCCACACAGATTTAACTAAAGTGGCCAAGTAATGTGCTCTGTCTGCCTCTTTCCCCGGTCTGCCTGCCTCTTTCCCAGGCCTGTCTGCCTCTTTCCCAGGCCTGTCTGCCTCTGTCTGTCTGTGTCTGTCTGTCTCGTTCTCTCTCTATCCGTCTCCCCACCAACACCTTATTACCTAACATATAAGCTTCTTATACTATGAATGTCTTTTGTTCCTATAGCAACCACTCACAGCTCCTACTAATAACCTGTAGTTCCAGGCTCCATTTACTTTAAATGAAGACATGTTTTTTGGAGAGTAACTGCAAAGCGTAAGGTTAAATTTTCCTGTCAAAACAGTCTACGACGTTCCCTGGGTCACATGAGGTGTCTGTGCAAAATTTTGTGATTGTAAATGCGACGGTACGGATACACTTTTCGTTTCACTTTTTCCCCATTATGTAGATAGGGGCAAAATTGATTGGTAAATTGGAACACGCGGGGTTAAAATTTTGCCTCACAACATAGCCTATGACGCTCGTGGGGTCCAGACGTGTGAGTGTGCAAAATTTTGTGGCTGTAGCTGCAACGGTGCAGATGCCAATCACGGACACGGACACACACACAGCTTTATATATTAGATTATTTATGGCTGTCCTTATCCAGATGCATCAGAATTAAAGCCCCATGAAGGAGATGATTATATGCCACTATGGTAGGAAACATGCAGGGGTCGGCAGTTGTAGCATTTTGCTCCGTAGTTAGGCTGCCTCAGAAAGGTCCAACTTTAGAAACTGCCTACTAGAAGATGGTAGGTGATCAGTCAGACATTGCTTCCAGAGGAATCAGATAGTAGACTATTGGGGTACCAGGGAAGCGAAACTGAAGCATTTGGGGGGTGGGGGGGATTGATGGGAGTGTCCTTTTTTTGTGAAATACAAAAGATGAAAATTTTAATTTTTGTGCCCTGTATGTAAATTACATGGAAAAAAAACCATCCTAAAAACAATGTGAATAAAAATCATCATAACTATTTCTAAATCATTTGAAGGATTCTGATTGGACGTTTCAGAGCCCTGTAGGCAAGGTGGGGAACAGTCTTCATGGTCTCAGATAACTGCTAGTGAAAATATAGAAGTCTAGCTTAAAATTCTTGGTTGACATTTCACAGCCCAGTTTTGGGGATTGGTTTGGGCTTTAGTGGTTGGATTCACAGTGGTCAGCAAGTTATTACCCATCTTGTGGAAAAGTGGTAACTTTCTGAGATTGTGCAATTCCTTTAAAATACGTGACCAATTTTAGGGATGAGATTTATCAACTATCTGCATTAGTCATTCTAGATGAGCACCGGATGGTCATGCTTTCAAGCATTCGATATCTGAAAGTGACACTTGTATTTATAGTTAACCAGCCAGTCGATTATGGATTCCAAAGTCACAGGCAGCACGGATCAGAGCCTGGTTTCATGATTGCAGCCAGGTATATTTTTCTCTGAAATGCTCTGTTGTCGCCAGACTACTCTGGTCTATGGCTATGACCCACAGCCGGATATTCACCTTTTATGGTACAGCCTGGCTGTGACTCCTGCTGCAGGTGCTTTGGGCAGCACAAATAAAGTGGCACATTCCCTTTAGGCTATGTGCCACTAGAAATGTCCTTTTTCTCAAGAAACTTTCTTGAGAGACATTCTGGGAGTTGAAGATTCCCGCACCTGCGAAAAAAAACGCACCAAATCCGCGGTAAAAACGCATGCGTTTTTACCGCGGATTAGCCGCGATTTTACCGCAATTTCACCGCAGATTTTCCACAGGTTGTTCCTGACACATGCAAGTATAGAAATTCCGGGGGTATTCCGCAGGTAATAATGGACATGCTTATTTTCTCAAGAAAATGTTTTTTCTTGAGAAAAATCCGCAGTGTGCGCACAGCTATTTTTTTTCTTACACATAGGTTTTGCTGGGAAATGTCTGCAGAAAGATTTCTAATCTTTCTCAAGAAATTTCCACGGCAAATCCACGGGTAAAACGGTGTAGTGCGCACATAGCCTTAGGGTGATTTTCCATGGTCAGAATTATTAGCGCTCTGGAAGCAGAATATTTTCACGGCATCCAAAACACTGTTGTACAGTAAAAGCACAGTGGATGGGATAAATAGAAATCTCATGTCCACGATGCTTTTTTAAGCTGCGTAAACCCACCTGTGGTATGTTTTGCAAAGCCACAGCATGTTATTTTCTCTTGCGGAGACAGAGTTTTCTGTGTGGAATTTCCCCCATTGACTTGTATTAGATGCGGCAAAGCCAGTTTACAAAAAAATAAATGAGTTTTAAGTGTGTTTACACAGCGTAAATAAACCTTAAAAAAATGCATCTGGACAAACATTTGAGGTATCAATAAACCTGTTTAAAGACAGGAAGTAGAACAAAATAGGAAATTTACTAAAGGAATGTCCCACCCCCTTACATATCTAAAGGCCCTGTCACACACAGAGATAAATCTGCGAAAGATCTGTGGTTGCAGTGAAATTGTGGACAATCAGAGCCAGGTTTGTGGCTGTGTACAAATGGAACAATATGTCCATGATTTCACTGCAACCACTGATCTGCCAAAGATTTATCTGTGTGTGTGACAGGGCCTTAACACTTGCACCCTCTAGTGCCTTTCATGTGGCACTAAAGGGTGTTTGATTAAAACCAGGCTAAATAAATAATAAAAAAAAAAAGAAAAACCCAAAAAAACGAAGTGAGTCCCCTTATGTTTAATAACCAGCAAAGGTAAATCAGACAGCTGTGGTCTGATATTATCAGACTGGGAAGGTACATGGTTATTGGTCTCTTCCCAGCCTAAAAATACCAGCTCACAGGTGCCCCAGAAGCGGAGCATCACTAGTGGTGCCAATTCTGGCACTTCGCCTTGGCTCTTCCCAATTGCCCTGGTGCATTGGCAATTGGGGTAATGGTAGTTGAGTTTGATGTCAACTGTGTAGTATCAGCTGGCATAAAGCTTTGGTGTTAGTAATGGAGAGGTGTCTATCAGATGGGGAAAAAAAAAAAAAACCTTGGTTCACAAAATTAAAAAGAAAAGCCACGCAGATCCAAAAACAGTCCAACGGATCGGATATAGTCCACTAATGTAAATCTGAAAAGAGAAAGAAACAAATAGAAACAAGAAACTGTCCCTCGTTCAGCAAATATGAAAAATATAAACCCTGCAGCTTCAACATAGTTTATGGCGTTCGCACAACATCTCCCGAATCTGTGACGAGTGGTAAGGACTTCAGTAACATAGCCGCTCATCACCGCTCTCGCCGGGTCACACAGAGAGCAGCGCGAGACCCAGAGTGTCTCATGAGCAGTGAGTAATTCAGTAAGGTCACTGGTGATGAGCAGTAACTTTACTGATGTCATCACTGCTCGCCTCGATTCTGGGGACACCATGGAAACAATATGGACTAAGTCAGAACTGTTGGGTTTTTGTCATAAAGTGCTGAACGAGGGACTCTTTATGCCTTTTGGGTTTCCATTTGTGGACTACTTCGGATTCAGTGGATTGCTCTGGATATGCATGCCTTTTTTAAAAATAATTTGGTGAACCAGGGTAAGACTCTGAGCTTTAATATTTTTTCACCCCCCCACTTACTAGGTCGCCATTACGAACACTAGCTATTGATACCAGCTAACACTACACAGCTGACAATCCCAGCTATCTTTACCCAAGCTTGCCATGGCACCAGGGCAACTGGGAAGTCTAAAGCCCGCTTTACACGCTGCAATTTCGCATACGATCTTTTATGCGATTTGCAACGCCCCCATCGTATGTGAGGCACGTTCAATTTGTTGAACGTGCTGCACATACGAGTAATCCCTCCCGTCACACGTACTTACCCGTCCATACGACCTCGCTGTCGGCGGCGAACGTCCGCTTCCTGGAATGGGAGGGAAGTTCGGCGTCACAGTGACGTCACACGGCAGCCGGCCAATAGAAGCGGAGGGGCGGAGCTGAGCAGGACATAAACATCCCGCCCACCTCCTTCCTTCCACATTGTGGGCCGGGAGCCGCAGGACGCTGGTAAGATCTGTTCATCGTGTCCGGGGTGTCACACACTGCGATGTGTGCTACCCCGGGTACGATGAACAACCTGACGTGCAACTCTAGAGACAGGTACGATGTGTATGCGATGAACGTTTTAACGTTCAATCGCACATACCTGTCACACACTGCAATGTACCTTACAATGCCGGATGTGCGTCACTTACGACGTGACCCCGCCAACACATTGTAAGATACATTGCAGCGTGTAAAGCAGGCTTAATGTGATGTGCCATTTATGGGACAGCTACGTGCTGATATAATTAGGGTGGGAATGGCTCAATAACCATGGACTTTGATAATAGCAGCCTGCAGCTGTCTGCTTTACAATGGCTGGTCATCAACAATAGGGGGGACTCCAGGTGTTCTTTTTTTTCTATTAGATCAAACAAAGTTAAATACACCTTTTAGTGCCCTTCATGTGGCACTAAAGGGAAAGTGCACAATATGTAGATGGGTCGGACATTATGTTGAAAGAGAGGAAGCAGAATAAACAGGAAGTTGACAAAAGTAAATATTAATTTTTACTTCTTTAGCGCCAACATATGCTGCAGAGCCGAGGAGTGCAGCACCATGAAGAGCAGGAACATGACAGATGAGTAATGTTCATGCGCAATCACAGAGTACGGATCTTGTATCACGGATAGCACATGGACAACCACAGTGTGCCACGAATCACGGCACATAGAGGGACATAAGCGTTTTTTTTTTTTTTACACGTCAGTAAAGAAAGTCTTTTTTTACTGACGTGTGAAACAGGCCTAAATGGAGTGAAACATCCTCTCAATTTACGATTGAAAATGTAATCCCCAAAGCCTCCTAGATGGGCAACGTTTAGTAGGAAAGGAAAAAAAAAAACAAAAAAAAACAACACATTTTTGTGTACTCACCGTAAAATGTCTTTCTTGGAGCCTTTCATTGGGGGACACAGACATTGTGTTATATGGTGTCTCCAGGGGAGACGTGACACTAGGTTTGAAAAAAGTGTTAGCTCCACCTCCCACAGCATATACCCCAGCTAGGCGGGAACTAGCTCAGTTTGTTGTAAAAGCAGTAGGAGAAGGACAACCAAAACCACAAGGGTGGGAGCTGTGTCCCCCAATGAAAGGCTCTAAGAAAGACATTTTACGGTGAGTACACAAAAAATGTCATTTCCTTTCTTGCCTTTTCATTGGGGGACACAGACATTGGGACGTCCCAAAGCAGTCCCTGGGTGGGAACTGAACTATTAACAGTGTAGAACATCAGCGTAAGAGCTGACTAACAACTGCAAGGAACACAATCACTGTCAAAAAACCGAGCAGTGGCCACTTATAAAATGGGCCACTGCCGCCTGAAGGACTTGTTTTCCAAGAGCAGCATCCGCGGAGGCATGCGTATGCACTCTGTAGAATTTTGTAAACGTGTGCACACTGGACCAGGTAGCGGCCTTGCAAAGTTGGGCCGCCGAAGCCTGATGGCGGATAGCCCAGGAGGCACCCACTGCTCGTGTAGAGTGGGCCTGCACAGATTGAGGGGGAACAACACCTCGTGCTTTGTAAGTTTCACAGATGGCAGTCCTGATCCATCGAGAAATCGTGGATTTGGAAGCCCGGTCGCCCTTTTTGTGTCCTTCTGAGAGCACGAAAAGGGCATCGGACTTGCGCAACGGCGCTGTTCTGGAGATGTAGATCCGCAGAGCCCTGAAGGGCTTTCTCAAAAGGAGTGGACCGGGGCCGGGCAGAATGACGGCAACACAATGTCCTCGAGGTCAAAGGACCACCTTATGATGGAATATCAGGTAAGGAGAGCGACAGGACAGAGCTGCCAGTTCAGACACTCGCCTGATAGAGGTAATGGCGACTAAAAAGGCAACTTTCCAAGACAGCCGTTGAAGAGAGATTTCTCTCAAGGGATTCGAAAGGAGGAAGCTGAAGAGCTCCGAGAACCAAATTCAGATCCCAGGGATCTAAGGGGTGACGATAAGGGGGGACCAAATGCGCCACCCCTTGAAGAAAGGTACGGACCTGAGGGCGAGAAGCCAGCTGCTTCTGGAAAAAAATTGACAAGGCAGAAACTTGTCCTTTAAGGGTATTGAGAGCAAGACCCGAGTCCATACCATCTTGCAAAAAGGCAAGAACATTAGGGATTGAAAAGGTAAGGGGCGACCGATTGACGGTCACACCAGGACAGATAGGTCTTCCAGGTCCTGTGATAAATGCTGGCGGAGGAAGGCTTGCGAGCATTAAGCATGGTATGAACTACTCTGGAAGAAAGAAGCGACTTTGCTAGAATCAAGGATTCAAGCGCCACGCCGTCAAATGCAGCTATGCTGTATTCTGGTGGAATATTGGCCCTTGCGACAGAAGATCCGGCCGGTCGGGAAGACGCCGGGGAGTGTCGCCGAGAAGGTGGAGGAGCTCTGGAAACCAGGCTCCTCTGGGCCAGTCCGGGGCCACGAGGATTACCGTGATTACCTCCGCTTTGATTTTCTTGATTACTCTCGGAATGAGAGGGAACAGAAGGAAAACGTATGGCAGGCGAAACTGCAACCACGGGAGGACTAGAGCGTCAGAGCAGAGTGCTAGCGGGTCTCTCGACCGGGATACGAAGGGATGTAATTTGGCGTTTAGCCGAGACGCCATGAGGTCCACATCTGGGAGCCCCCAACGAAGAGTGATCTGATGGAACACAGTCTTGGAGGGCCATTCCCCTGCCGCTAGACCTTGCCTGCTGAGAGTCTGCGGCCAGTTGTCTATCCCCGGAATATGGACAGCTGAAATAATGGGAATGTGCTTCTCTGCCCAAAAGAAGAATCCTGGAGACTTCTTTCATCGCTGCCCTGCTGAGAGTTCCTCCCTGACGGTTGTTGTAAGCCACAGCCGTGGCATTGTCTGACTGGATCCGAACCGGGAGGCCCAGAAGCAAGGGTTGAAAGGTCTGAAAGGCCAGAAATATGGCCCTGATCTCCAGAACGTTGATATGAAGGGATCGCTCTGGGTGAGACCAGCGTCCGTGACCAGTGTGGTGGAGAAACACCGCCCCCCAGCCTAACAGGCTGGCATCTGTCGTGACTACGTGCCAGTGGACAGGGCGGAAGGACTTCCCCTGAGATAGGGATGAGACCTGAGTCCACCAGACGGGGGAGCTGAGGGCAGTCCGAGATAAGCGGACTGACGACCGGTCTAGAGAGGCTGGATTCTTGTCCCAAGAGGACAGAAGATCCAATTGCAGAGGGCGCAAATGGAATTGGGCAAACGACACAGCTTCCATGACTGCTACCATCTTGCCCAACACTCTCATCCCACTCGAGGGGGCGAGGGATTGGGCGGCCCGGATCAGGGAAGACCTGTTGTCTTCTGGAAGAAAAACCCCGGGCCTGAACCGTGTCTATCAGCATACCTAAAAAGGTGATGCGCTGATGAGGGATGACTTGTTCAAGTTGAGAAGCCACCCTGGCCTTGAGAGCGTGTCTGGGCAAATTTGCACGCTTTCTGAGCAAACTTGAAGAGAGCTCCCTTTGATAAGTAGGTCGTCCAAATAGGAAACGACCAGGACGCCTCTGTAAAATGGACATGACGGCTGCCATGACCTTTGTGAAGACCCGAGGCGCAGTAGCCAGTCCAAAGGGAAGGGCCCTGAATTGGAAATGACGTGTCCTACGGCAAAACGAAGGAACCGATGCGATACACATATGGGAATGTGTAAATAAGTATCTTGAATGTTTATGGAAGCTAGGAATTCTCCCAGTTCCATAGCAGCTAGTACGGCTCGCAATGATTCCATTCGGAAGGTCCGAATCTGTACGGACCTGTTTAGCCTTTTGAGGTACAGGATAGGACGGACAGAGCCATCTTTTTTGGGGACGACAAAGAGGTTTGAATAGAAACCTTTGCCGCGCTGTTCCAGGGGCACTGGAATGATAACGTTTGCTTTTTGCACAGAGGCTATGACCTGACATAAGGCCTGGCTTTGCGTTGTGGACTTTGGAAGCTGAGAACGGAGAAACCTGTTGGCCGGTAGGGAATGGAAATCGATCTTGTAACCTCAGGTGACGATTTCTCAAACCCAAGCATCGTGAGTATGGTCTAGCCAGATATCCCGAAAAAGCAGAAGCCGCCCTTTAACAGGAGTCGGCTCTGAGGGGTACCCGGCGTCATGCTGAAGGGGCCTTCACGGGGCGAGGTCCCTTGGGTTTAGATTGCCTGGAGTGGGAACGCCAGGCAGAATCCCTTGAGGGACCGGATCCCCGATCTGAGCGTTGCGACAACCCCTGTGATGGTTTTTGGGGGGGGGGCGGGCCGAAAGGCCTGCCTGCGCCAAGAAGACTTTTTAAAATTTTTGCATACAGGCCGCTTTTGTGGTACAATGGTACTTTTACCACCCGTCTCAAATATAAGCTTGTCCAGGGATTCTCCAAACAGACGAAGACCCTGGAAGGGGAGTGTGGACAGGGACTTCTTGGAGGCACTGTCCGCATTCCATATCTTTAGCTACAGGACTCTGCGGGCAAAAACAGCGTTGGCTGCCGTTAGGGCTGACAAACTAGCTGCATCTAGGGAGCCATGAAGAAAATAATTAGAGGCTAGAGAGAACAAATCAAGGATCTCAAGAGCCTCTGAAGGAATATTGCAAGAGCGAAGCAACTTGCGCAAGTTCCTACTCCACACACTCATAGCTCTCGCAACCCATGTCAAGGCAAACAGGGGGCACAGAGAGGAGCTCGAAGCCTGGAAAATAGATTTGACCGCAGCATCAACTGCGCGGTCGGACGAGTCCTTGAGAGACGCGGTGTCTGAGACAGACATAACCGTGTGTTTAGCCAGCCTGGATACTGGCGGATCCACAACGGGGGGTACTGACCAGAGCTTAACCAGTTCTGATGGAAAGGGATAAGCGAATGAAGAGGAGGATTTTTTATTAAACCTCCTATCAGGGTGATCCCACCGTTTAGATATGATTTGATGAAAAATCTCGGGGACGCATCTTCGGCTCAAGGCTGAAGCAGGTCCTCGGCTCTGCTAGCCCTCTACCTTGGTGTGAGGTGCTTCCAGGGAGCCTGGAGGGGTACGCAGACCCGACCACTTGGGCGCGAGGGAAGACTGACGGCTTCTGCACGCCAGGTTTCCTCTGCCCGTATACGGGGGGGAACATAATTTCACACAAACCCAAAAACAGGTCATACAAAATTGTTGACACCTTTCCAAATTTGTGGGTAAACAACTTTTGTTTCAAGCATGTGGGTCTCTTTCAAACTCACCTGTGAAAGTCACAGGTGTAATGCTGCCGTCCTCCCTGCACTCCACGTGGCAAGGACACAAACACTCACTGCCCCGGCCACCCAGTGGCTTCTGCTCCAGCCAATACTGTATCTCTCTGCATGTTACCAGGAGACCTGCATAGGACCTGGGAGCAAAGTGTGAGCAATACCCGCCACTTAAAAGGCAGTGAGCACACTTGGAACCTCCCCAGCCAATGGCTGGAGGATATTAGGCACTTAAGGCACCCTCTCTTATTGTGAGGTGCCTGAGCAATGTGTGCATTCAGCCACTGCTTGTTGCTAGTTGTCAGGTCCCCGACAATCTGTGCCCCTCCTGTGTATGCTAATCTGAGTCCCTATATAAAAATACCAGTAGTGTTTCTGTTCCTGCCAGTACCTGTCGATTTGCCTTTTCAGCTGTCAAGCAGTCCGCCCACCTGTACCAGCCGGTTCCAAGAGTCCAGTAAGGACCAGCTGTACTGTTGTGCCATCTGTGACCCAGAGTGTTTCTGCTCGGTTAATCCCTGGGGTCAGCTGCTGCAGAGCCAAGAACTGCCCTGGGAATTGTAACTGGCAGCACAAGCCTAACCTCCCCATCAGAGGCTTGAGTGAAGACCAGGGTAGTCTCTTAGTTATACCCCTCCAAGGTAAGCCAGACCCCATGGCGCAATGGGTCCACACCGGAGTGTGTGAGACAACAGGTGTGGATAATATGAAAATCACAATAGAAACCAGATAAAAAGGGGAGAAGATAACTCAATCTCTGTAGTGTGTGCGCCCCACAAAGCATGGAAAAACAGAAAAAAGGAAAAGAGAATGTCAGTGGACTTGTAACCTTGACATTGTTGATATTTGTCAACAATTTGGGTTCTCAAGTTTATCGTACAGAGATCTTTATTTTCCTTTGTCCACAGTATGCAACATAATCAAAAACTTCACAATGCATGGCACGGTAGCTGATCTCCCTGAACGTGGACGACAGATAAAAATTGATGAAAGGTTGCAATGCAGTACAGTCCGGATGGTGGATACACAGCTACAATTGAGTTCAAAAGAAATTTAAGCTGCCCTGCAGCCTCAGAGTGCATCAGTTTCCCTTGAAAATGACCACAGCTCAGTATTGGACATATCGGGTCTAAAGATTGGACAACCACAAAGATGTAGTAAAGGTTATATAACAAATCTTTATTTATATTTTAATAGAGAACACACATTTAATCCGATAGTGTTAATTAAAATTATGTGCAAGGAAGTGAATAAAAACTAACCAGGGCAGTGTGGTCAATCTTACAGTCTTAATTCATATTATATGGCTGGGCAGGTATGCAAGGTTATCACATTACAATTATTATCACGGTATCACAGAATAACCTGATTACAGTATAGGTGTACAGTTATACAGAGTTCTCATATGTACATTTCGTAGCACATCATATCTATTGATGCAATAGGGGTAAGAATCAATTCACCCAAGTAAATAATCCATATGGTTAAATACCATGCTGCAGAATACAATCATAAAGATAGCAAGTCTAGCCATGTCCATATATGTATGATACATCATATCTACAATAGCAATATGGGTAAAGGTTAATTCCCCCAAACAATTGATCCATATACATTAGGTGTCATATTACTAAATTGCATAACAGATTTAATCAAGTGCCTTGAAGCTGGTGATCTGACCCGTGCTGTACGCCAGCAGTGATCCCACTGACAATCTGACCATATGGAGTCGTCTCTGATAAGATGGAGTATAGTATGATCAGAGGAAATATAGAGAACTCTATTGAGGATATCTGCCTTTAAATTAAGGCCTGGGTTCACATTTATTGTAAGGTGGCTGGGTCAACTGCCACAAAAAATCCTATACATAAGGTAATATGGGAGGATCTTGTCAATTTATAGGAGAATTTGTGGACTGTCACTATATACCTACAAACAGGATATATAAAGGGATCTGTCAGCACTAGTGGAAGAGAACGCAGGCAATACAATGTCAAACGGCTACAGTCATGTGATTCTCTTATTCAAGGGACATAGT